>NC_134785.1:52012555-52072555 GCF_046742065.1 Oratosquilla oratoria | reverse complement strand
AGCTCAAAGCAAGAATTATTGTTAATGACTGATCTCTTCACAAAGGTGATTTTATTTAGGTCAATACCAGGAGGTTTTATGGAAAAAAAAATTGGAATGAAAAGGATAAGTACTTCTTGGTAATGAAGGGATTAGTTGAGATTGGTTTAATACATTCCTCACCAAGTGAATACCATGAATATGAATAAGACTCTGCAACTGAAATAAAATTATAAACACCACCTACTACAGATGGGCTTAAGAAAGGCATATCAAACATTATCCCTTTCCAAATGCAGTTCTTCTAAATATCCTTTAGATTTCATATGTCTGTCCAAATGCTACCTGGATGACACAAGAAATAGTATGAAAGTCAGACCTAGAAGTAAACTTACGTTTGATGCCGCTGCAAGCACATATTCGGCGTGAGCACCCTGCCGCTGTGGACTAACAACTCCCCAAACAACATCTCCCACTTTTAGGTTATTTACACCATGGCCAACTTTCTCCACTATACCCGAAAAGTCACGACCAACTGAAAAATAAATTTGTAATTTAATACAACATATATTAGCATGGTAGCGGTAAATAGAGAAAAGTGGTAGGTGTATAGATAAGAACAGAGGACATGATAAGTTGAGAAAAGGGAAATTAATTGATAATATCATCATCAGTTAATTTCCCTCTTCTCATCTGATCATGTCCTCAGTTCTTACCTATACAGTTACCACTTTCCTTTGTTTACTGCCAACAGATTCTGATTATTGTAAAGAAACTACAAAGTGGATTTCAAAATTTTCAAGTCTTTAGAGAATCTATCATATTTTTTTTTCTTATTCATTCCCATCTCCTAACTTCATATTTTATAACAAATTATGATTCACACTAATAAAATTTAAAGGACATACAGTGAACCATTGATTGATGAGTTTATTTCATTACAGAAAATTGCTCGTTAACCATAATGCATCCTGGACCAAACATTGTCTCGTCATGACTTGTCATGGAAAATGTTACTTGATAGTCTAGTATTTTTTTTTTTAACAATTTGGACTTGTTATGCAAATCCCCCATTATGCAAAGTGCTCATTAATCCAGGTTCCTTTATATTTTTATCTACATGTTCACAATATCAGAATCCCTACACGATAAAAATACACAATTGAATGTTAACAGAAAATTATAGCATAAAATTAATCTAACAAAAATTTAATATCTCTGGTACTAATGTGCCCCAATTTCTACTATTTTACTACCAAGATGGACTCAGCAACTACCTGTGAGAGGAAAAGAAGGTTCATTCCAAGTAAATGTCCCAGTTTCCATTTTGGCCAGTCCTCGCATAAGACCTATCACCTGTGATCCATAGCCATCTGAAAATAGGAAAACGATCTTCACTGAGGAATTGTGTGGTTGAGTCAAAATTAATAATTGAGCAAAATTAAATTTCTTAATAGTCTAATGTAACATACAACTAAATTTCCCACAACATGCTGACCATTCCATAAAACCACATGGCAGTCACCAGAATAATACAAAAGTGGCATAAATACCAATGTGTCAAGCACAACAGGTTCAATCAAATGAGTGTGGAAAGGTGTCCCAAGCTGGATTAAATTGTCTTGCATCAGCCATAATAAAGAAGACATAAAGAAAGATAAGGAAATATGGAACTTCCTTTATTGAAAGAAAGAAAAGAAAGTACATGACTACTGTGTTCAGAATGGTTAATCAAGTAGAATGTTTGAGATGGGAAAGAAACTTAAAAAGCCTGAAAGATTTCAAGAAACAGATAGCTTTCTGTATATGAAAATGATAGTTACACAGCTCTATGCAAGAGCTTTCAACCCTACACACCCATCTTATAACATCACATAAGCATAATCAACTGAGTAAAAAAAAAAAAAAAAAAAAAAACGTGCAGCATACAACTCAATCATCTACAACAAAACTACTGCCTGTACCACATAATACATTCACACTAAGATCACAATACAAGTACTCTTCAGAAACAACTTTAAATTTATTACTGATTGACATGTAGAGAACATTTGCTCAAGGTCTAGAAAAATAAAAACATATTAGCACACAACTTACTTAACATTGCAGTGTCTATTGGATTGACAGATGATGCCAAGACCTTGACCAAAACATCACCTGGTCGTGGAACATGAGGAATTCTGGCAAACCCTAAGCCTACTTCTTCAATGCCTCCATAACCATATGTCTGCCATATTTTCATTCCCCTTTTTACATCGTACATCTGTAAGATAAATATGGACATAAGTTCCTTCCAAAAATATACAAACAATGGGTATTACAGCACAAATGAAACACCCTTTTAACCTAAGTTCATCAATTACCTAATGTTGTTTAGTTATTAACCTGATAATAAATCTAAAATGTGCAATGCTGTAGAAAAGAGGATAAAAGGTAATCTTGCAATGCATGGCACAACCAGTTAGATATTCAAAACAACTGATCTTCTATTTTCTGGAAATATACATCACTAGGTACTTTATAAGAAAATAAAAAAAAATTGTTTGAAGGAAATGACAATGGTGGAAAGGGGGTTGTCTACCTCCTGGCTGACATGGACAAAAATGTAAGCAAAATTATAATATAATAATACTCACTTCAGGTTCAGGTTCACTGTTAATTTTTGCAGTTGTATGAATCCCTTGCCCAGGGTGAAGTAATTTTATCTTGCATTGTGCCTTTAATGTTGAAGCCAATGGTACTGAGAAATTGAACTTGGCAAGCCTAGCTCCTGCCACTAATCCCCTTGCTGATGATCCATGCATTCTGATCTGAAAAAAGTAAATGAATATGTAGATATACCAAGGGCTTTTGCCCTCTTACAAGGGAGGTAGCCAGTCAAAAGGCACATTTCCAATCCCACCCATTTCATCTCCACCCACTCCACTCCCGTTCACGACCCCTCCCTCCCTCCTTTTCTTGGCTCAACACATCCACGACAAAGCCTCTTCACTTAATGGGCAACTCCCCACTCCATCCCCTCATGCACAAAAAGAGAAGACAGGGAGAAATCCCTTTGGCCTACATCAGAATATCATTCACAAATAACAACTCCCTAACACCCCACCCACTCCCTTCCATGTATCCCATCATCATCCATACACAACCATTCTCCACTCCATTGAAAAAGTATATATATAAAAAATAATTCATGCATGTATTACAGTTCACACGTCTATAACCCCTAAAGTAAATAAAATGTCCCCCGAAGGCAAAGAACCTATGTAAACAAAATAGGTATGGAATAGGTGTTGTATCATATATGCTTTAATTCAGCTAACCCCCAATATGGGAAAAATGCCATTTGGATTTGGTATGTGTATATTATATACACATACACTAAGTGTATCTAAGTGTATCTAAGTGTACATAGACATAACAAAAATGGCATAAGTATATACAATACTATAGTATTAGTAGGGTCTCACTAATTGCCGAACAAACCGAGAAAACCCGAACAAAACAACAAAACCCAAACAAGGACGGGTTTTTTCTCAAATGCACACTTCTATATATGTATGGTTGCATTATTTGAACTATTGTGTGATTTCCATGTAATATGATAAAAGAGAACTTAAGTTTTTGTCCTCTGCAATTTCATATATACTTATCTACAAGAGTCAAGACCATAATAACATCAACTGTGATTTACAAAGCAATCAGATACTATCTAGTACTTCTGACTACTAATGAATAAATGATTTCAATAACATCGGCTGAGCCTGAGATTTACAACAATGTAATAAGATATTAATTCTGGTGCGTGACAACAAGTCAAATTTGTTCACTGGATCTACAAATAGCTTTACATTATATTTCCATTTGCTTTTGAAGTTACAACAGTGATTCCTCGGCTTGAGAAAGCACTCAGGACAAAATTAGCAAGACGCTCGCCGATTCGACTTCTCACTGTTTTCGTTGTGTTTTGTTTATATTTACATAAGTTACGAACACGTTCCGCTTTTAAACGTTAGGATCTGTAGCGATGTCAGAAATTGTCGTACATATTGAACTGACAACTATCCGAAATCTGATACATTGACGTTGGGGGAAAAGGCTGTAATTTAATGACTGCAGCAGCTAAATCAGTTAAGAAGTGCAACTTTCTCCAGGATCACTCATGTTGAGAATATTTCTACGATAGGTAAGACAAAATTAGTTTACATTACTATCGCAGGATACACTAATGGAGGTCGCTGGGCTATTTTTCACTTCATATCCTACCTCTAGCCTCCATTTGAATAGCTAGAATATGAGTTTGCTTACAGAACTCTATACTTCTCGAAGAACCTTTCAACATTATAACTCAGTTAATTATGCAGCCGTGTTATATAGGACGGAAAAGCTAATTTATATACAGTGGGGGACAAAAACTTAGGCGCCAGAGTAAATATAATAAATTTCCTCAAATAACCTCCATTATCAGGTACTTACCAGCTCTCTAGTATCTTGTTGGACACCCCTTTCTCTTATACATTCTTGGAGACGTTTAGGGACAGATGCTGCAAATAAAGGCTCCGTCCTCACATGGTGTTTAACTCGTCTGTCAAGATTTTGAAGTCACACAGGGTCTATATTCTTCCAAAATATCCTTGATGGCTACCTCCAGCATGGGGATTGATGAAGTGTTGCGCTCACGTAACTTATCTTCCATGAGCATGGAAAATCCTAGAGGGACTTGTTCCGGACCCCACGCCCTCAACAATCAAGCCATACCACAGTGTAAGGCATGGGCGTAAGTGTGAGAGACAAACTCTCCCACCAAGAGCCCCGGAAAGGATTAAGACCCTACTGGCAACCAGCCTAGGCCATGAGGGTCCAAAAATCTTCAACGCCCTCCCAAAAGAGGTGAGAGAGAAAACCAAATGCTCGGTGGACAGCTTCAAACATGCACTGGACAGGTTTCTGCGGAAGGTGCTAGACGAGCCTCCAGTGCCAGGCTACACCGCCATCAGTAGGTTTTCTCCAAACTCAATACCAGACCAACTGGCCCTCGCGAGGAGGGACAACAGGACTGGCAGCAGCGGTAGTCCACTACGGCTGTGAGGATCGACCTCGGAACTTCACTAAGTAAACTAAGTAAGCACCCCGAGGTTTTCAATGAGGTTTAAATCAGGCGAATTACCTGGCCAGTCTTTTATATACTCCACATCACAGAATGCAAACCATTCTATAATGAGTTTAGCAGTGTGGAATGGTGCACCAATCGCACATGAAGACATCTGTTTTGCACTGAATAAAACAGTCCTACAAATGATCATTAAGTAGCTCGAAATATCGGTCTACATTCAGAGTTACATTTTTTGGTAGTGTGCATGCAGAACCCTTACATACCTAAGTGCCACCCCTGGGCAAAGTTCTCAATGACGCCCCCCTCCCCCTCCCCCATCACCATTTCCCATCTACACCATCCCTCACAGCCTGTTTTAGCTATTGGCTCGCGAAATAATTAAACGGATTTTACCATTTCTATTTAATGTCCCTATTGCAGAAAGGATAAGGGGAAACATTTCATATTCTGTTGATTCCAACGCAAAATTCGTATGTAACGTTAAAATATTCAGGGCTCCTTTGACTTTTTTTATTATAGTTATTTTGTCAGCCTTGTGGGCGGCATGCCCAGACTGGAATTGCCCCCCTCCTAAATGTGCCGCCCAAGGGCATATGCACCCCCCCCCCCATGTGAGGCCCCTGTGTACATGAGAGATCGGATGACCATGAGGGACCAGATGTCCGTGATGGGGCAAATGTCCATGAGGCACTGAATGTCAATGAAGGAACAAATGTCAAAATAGAGCAAGGTGTCAATAAAGACCAAAATCAAAATATATGGCATGACGTTGGAACTCAAAACGAGTCAAAAGGAAATAATCACGAGTTTCTTAAAACCGTGTACTTTAATGCTCGTAGCCACCATCTTGCTAATTTTGCCGGTCACGAAAGCGGAAGCCGAGATCTCGTTCTCGGTCTTAAAACCTTTGAAGATTTATTTGAGAAAAACTATTGGCCAGGACCGACTTAACGGTCTTGTCTTATTCACCGTCCACAATGATATGTATATTTCTGTTGATCGTTTATTTGACAGATTTGTGACTAAAAACCGGCGACTTCTCTTTGTTTAGACTAGGGCAGCGTTTCTCAACCAGGGTTCCCCGGAGCCCGAAGGTTCCGCAAAAGGTCCCAAGGATTCCGCGAGAACAAGTGAGATAAGATAATGCACTTTTGATTTTTTATTTAATTTCATATACATAATATAATCAAACACGCATATATTCTTGGTTATTGTAATAATGTAATATAAACATCATGCTATCTAACCTATTATTACGATGAAAATAAAATGAGAAAGATATGGAATATATATATATATATATATATATATATATATATATATATATATATATAATATATATGTATGTATATATATATATATATATATATATATATATATATATATATAGATGTATATATAATATATATATATATATATAATTTTTTTTCCGCATGGGTTTCTGGAGACATGCAATTTAATTTAAAGGTTACTTACGTAAGGATACAAAGATTGAGAAACGCTGGCCTCGGGGTTCTCAACCACTGGATCGCGAAACTCCCTGACGTCTTTGGTATGTTATAACTCGGTAGAAAATTAATGTGTTTGTTGGTCAATTTAGGTTAGACCAATGCTCCAGCGGTTTAGTTTGCAAATGTGTGTGTGTATGTGTGTGTGTGTGTGTGTGTGTGTGTGTGTGTGTGTGTGTGTGTTAGTCTGAACGTGTGTGTTTTCAATTTTATGAATATTTTTGTCCGATTTGCGTTTTCATTGTTAGACCTATTGTCTTGTTTAGTTATTAATGATTTTCGGCTCAATCAATACGTGCTGATCTCTGGAATAGATCTTCGCTCAATGTTTCTCTCACTAAAAAAAAAAATGTTGCGTAGGTTTCAAATTTTGGAAATGGAGGCGAGAGCGAAAAAGTTGTAAACCACCGGTTTATGGGGGAAAAAAATCCTGGTATTGCTCTTCTAGAATTTCCTGGAGTCGCACCTGTACGAAACGTATGAACATGATTACTATTTTACGAAAATTCATCTTCCTAAATATATCGACATCCCAGTGCTGTCAGTCAGTCAGCCAACTAGTCAATCAATCAGCCATTCGGAACCTCTTCCTGAACGAACGCAGAGTAAAATAATGGGAGATTATCAAGAGAAAATTCGGGTTAGTTTTAATAACTGACCTGTTTGCCAAGAGAACAAAAAACATTACTATCAGTGAATGGTTTAAAAAAAAAACCGCCATCTCTGGTAGGTCAAGCCGTATCAGTTGCGGCTTTTTTTTTTTTTTTTTTTTTTAGGGCCGATGTTTGGGTCACCTCCCTGCAATCCAATGCAAGGTGCATGCAGCGGGTCTCGGGAATCGAACTCGCTACCATGTGCTCGCGAGTTCAACACGGTATCCACTGGGGATTCACTTCATTTGATTAAAATCGTTTGGTTACAACTAAAAACAAATACGTTCATTGGAAAGAAAATGTCGTCGTGGAAAGGGTCAACAGTCATACACCTCTACAGAATAAAACGCCGAGAGTTCGTCGGAATGAAAATGATAACACCCATTCATTTTTTCTTGTCAATATCATTGACATTAAGATTGTTTTCATCTCACTTGCAATTTCAATGTACTTACTGAATTTCACAGCGTTATATTTATTTGTCGTCAAGGATGATAATGTCACCGCTCATGGTGAAGAATCTTACATGAAGGTCAAACGGTTTTATTTAATATTTACATATCACAACGAAAAGAAAAATCCGTTTACAATAATGTTTATAGTAAATTCATCCCTCACTTGGTTATTCATGCTGACTACTATGATGGGAGCAAACTTGAACACTGTGGCATGTTGCATGCCCCTTGAAAATGGCTGGTGCCACATAAATGATAAGAACATAAAAACATAAGAACATAAGAATGAAGGAGACTGCAAGAGACCAAAAGGCCTACACTAGGCAGCTCCGTATCCATCACCACCTGTCATCCCCATCCATAAAGTAGTCTAATCGTTTCTTAAAACAATTGATAGTTTCAGCGCTTACTACATGGTTACTAAGTTTATTCCATTCGTCGACCACCCCATTAGTAAACCAATTCTTGCCTATTTCCTTCTTAAATCTAAATTTGTCCAGTTTATAACCATTACTGCGAGTCCTGCCCTGTTGTTTTAATATGATGACCTTGTTTGCATCACCCTTGTTAAAGCCTTTGATCCACTTGAACACCTCTATTAGATCACCCCTCACTCTGCGTCTTTCCAGAGAGTGTAAGTTAAGATGGCTAAGCCTCTCTTCGTAAGGCAAATTTCTGAGTCCATGTATCATTTTGGTCATTCTTCTCTGTACTGATTCTAGTGAATTGATGTCCATTCTGTAGAACGTGGACCAAAACTGTACCGCATGGTCAAGGATGTGTCTAACTATCGCTAGAGTTTAATAATTACCTCTGCACTTCTATTCGTTACCGTCCTAGCAATGAAACCCAATGCTCTGTTAGCTTTATTCCTGGCGTTAATGCACTGTTTCCTGGTTTTAAGGTCCGGACTCACTAGAACTCTCAAGTCTCTCTCGCACTCAGTTTTCTCTAAAAGCTGTATCTATTTCCGAGGTTGTGCAGCCCTACGTTTAACACATGATGATACTGTGTAGTGGCGTACAGGGTGGGATCTGAGCCTCGGCTGAACAGAACGGTCTGTTGAAAATATACTTGGAAGTTGGAATAAAGTTGTTCTATTGTACCAAGAACGGTCACCACCCGTGGTATTAATAATATTTCATTAGAAATAACCTACACTTCTTTCTTTGGGGACAATTTCGAGCTCCCGATAAACCGAGTTATGGTGAGATTTAAGAAATTATAGTAGTATCAATCACCCAGTGTATCAAGAACAAATATAATCAAGAAAAATAAGAAACCTTTAGAATAACATAAGTAGTCTAATAAAAACAATTCGACTGGAGAAGTATCATCATGAACGATCATGAAATTGTAAATAGAACCTGTTCCCGTATTTTATTACTTTACTATAAAATCACAAGGACGAACCTGCGAAATCGTAACAAGCAGGGATAATAGGACCAAACAACTAAATTTTATATCCAGCGAAATAATGCTTTATATTATTTGGCTCTAACACAATATGTCAAGGAAATATATATTTTAGGATTCTTTTCGTACATGTATGGTAACATTTGGTAACCTTTCTTGTTATTGAACAGCCAATAGCAACCATTGAAAACTGACTTTGAAATTGTATATATTTTTCATAATTTACAGCGAAAAGAGGCAGGTGAACGGCTACTTAAAATGGAAATGTGGACAAGATACGATGCTGTTAGGTCTCGCCTTTATGGCTGGTCAGTCCTCCAGGCTTGCAGACCTCATGTGACAAGAGAGTTCAACCTAAAGTGCTTTCCATCACTCGCTCATCCGAATCAGTTTGAGGTAATCAGTTTGCTGTTATCATCATCATCATCATCATCATCATCATCATCATCATCATCATCATCATCATCATCATCATCATCATCATCATCATTACCAGTTTTATTATTAGTGTTAGCGTTAGCATTCGAATTGTCATTATTGTTATTATCTTCATTATCATAATTACTATTGTTATCATTATTATTATCATTATTATTGTTATTATCATTATCATCATCATCATCATTATTATTGTCATTATTATTATTATCACTATATACATACGATTTGGTTGACGACAGTTGTAATAGTGTTCATTATTCGTGACAAACTGTATAAAAGTAGCAATTGTCGTTGTTTGTGAAAATCGTAAACATTAACAGTTTTGTGGTCGCCAAGAAATATACCGCTGACTCTTGGAACAATTTTCGTTACAGGAAAATGATTGCGAAATTATTCGAAATACAGAATTGGGCATGGACCGCCATTATCATCTCGCTACTCTCCGGTGAGTACATACCTTTTGTATTTGTTCCTTTCCACCTTGTGCGCCAACGCTCATGTAGTTCACTTATTTATGATGCAAAATGGTAGTATTAAATAATTTAATTAATATAGTTTAAGAAGATAAACTAGTAACAATCTCTTTGAAAGATGCAAATATGTGTATCTTAAGAAATATTTTATTAGCTCATTGATATGTGTAAGGATGAGGCTGACACGTGAATGGCACATTAGTGTACCTTAAGTTTGACATAAACAATGTATAATTCAAAACAAAAAGTATTTTATATATTCCTTTGTTGTATATCCAAGAATATTTTTGCATGTTACTTGGTATTTTTAGCCGCGCTGTAGATATATTTGGAGTTCTTACGAACATGCCAAGTTATGGACTATTTTTGGTACTACTTGTAGCGTGAGGTCTACCACACTATAGCGTGAGAGCTACCTCCCGTTAGCATTATAGCGTGAGGTCTACCATTTCCATACATTAATTTTAGCGATAATTACATATTCTGTACATATCCTAGGAATGACTGAGATAATTGAATTTCTAATTACATTCATATTAAAGGAAGAAATGTAAAAATAAACTTGTTATATATTTCCATACATTTATTCTAGCGATACACACTTCGTATGTCTTCTAAGAATGACACAAATAGGTTAGGTTAGGTCAGGTCACGTGGACAGGTCACGTTTTTTATGTATTTGGGCAGGACACATGTTTAATGGACAGGTGCGGGGAGCGTCTCGGAAGAACGCGGGTCACGCGGTTGACCTCAGTCTGCACCTGATTAGGCAACATATGGCGGTAGACCTCACACTATAATAGCACCCTATTTTTTCTCGCTTCTACGGGAGTAATTGGTTCATATTGCTTCAGACAAATATCTTTTTTGCAATAGAAACGACTGTGTTTGACACGGATGTAAGCCAAATTCTAAAAGTAATTTTCAGCGCATTTTCAATCCGGATAGATGCAAACGGATTCTACTTTTGACGTTCCGCGTTCGTTTCACTCGACCTATAATTCTTCACAAAACACTAAAATCGACATCATCTTTTTATTTAATTTTGTAAAAAAAATTGTAGGTATTTAAAAAAAATCTGCATTTTTTATATGTATGTTTTAACCATCGATAACGCAATGTTAATGTTGTATCATAGTGTGGCCATGCAACATAGCTACGCGTGTATCAAGACTTCCTATGGATGTTCAGCTTTCCCAGGACCAATTTGCCCTCATGCTACCATCTGCCTCTGCCCAGATGGTTCTGACTACGCGTTTACGTCAAGCCTATGTCATCGTTGAGCCGCAGGAAGGTAATGAGCAGATGTACTGTATGGATGGTAAAATTATGGAAAAGAACTAGACAGTATTTTGCAACGTTATCTGATAGTTGGCATATTTTATTGTTTAATTTTATTTGATCTAATCTTATTTCATTTGATTTATATAATCTAACAATTCGTACTACTTTTCTATTAGAAATACAGACATCAATGATGGTCAATGTGTGAGCAATATTTTAGCTGTTGCTAGTTTTCATCAAAGTATTTTTTATAATGATGAAATTTGTCATTGAATTGTTATCTAACTTTATATAAATTATCTAGACATTTTCCATATATACATATATGTGTAGGTTTAGCCCAAACAAGAAAGTTATTCATCTTTCCACTCGCGCAAAGAACTGCAAACACTAGAAGGATCGTGGGTAACGGATAGTGTCCCCAGCGTCCGCCATGGTAGATAGTCCTAGTCACTTTAATTAGTTTATTTATTTATTTGTTTATTTTTATTCATTCATTCATTCACTCATTCATTTATTCCTTTATCTACTTATTGATTAACGACTTTGACAGACGTGTAAAAGAAATTATGTAAATTGACTTGTTGAAAAATCTTTAGAAAATTCGTTATCGCAGGGTTTGATATATTTAATTCACAACAAATATATTTTTATACTTTACACTCTATGTGTTGAAATAAAAAAATACCTGTGGATGTACTGTGTCTTGCTGCATTGCGTTTGACTCAGGGCAGTTGGCGGATGCAGGGATAACCTGTCATCCATGAGGAGCCTAGATGGGAGGGGTGGAGGGGGTGGTTGGAAGGTAGTGAAATGGGTGGGAATAGGTACTTGCCTCTGATTTGGCTACCTCCCTTATAAGGGGGAAAAAGTTCTCGGTATATAGATAGATAAATTAAGTGATAACAAAATGAATAATTATAGTGTTTGACAAACCTAGTTATAAAACATTAACACAAAAATATAGTTGTGATTAACCTGTTGGAAAGTTTTATTGTCTGGATACTACTCGTTTACCCAATATCGGACAACTTCAACTAACTTGAGAAATTTCGAAACCTTACAGATTTAAAAGACTAGATGGTATTTTACCGCTTTCAAATGCTGATAACAACTTTGTTATATCATAGGGTATGCGGTGGAATATCTTCAAGAAGAAATGTGGCGTCAAGGGATAAGAACTGCACTATATTCAGAAAAAGCATGGCCTTCAATGTTGGAAAGTATAGGCTACGATGGAATTTCCCTCCAAGTGGTAATGGGAACACGTAGCTGGATGATATCCCGCATGCTAGAGGCAAGTACCTACATTGTAGTCCATTTGTTTATTTTATCGTGACATGCATTCGAAGGAGAATAAAAATAACTATATTATTTGTTTGTTTGTTATTATTCGTCTGTTTGTTTATTTGCTTGATTTTCATCTATAATTACTTATCTGTCAATTGATTATTTACTATTTACCTGTTTGTTTATTTAACTATACCTATGCATTTATTTTATTTAATATTATTTATATTATTATAATTTTTATTTATTTATTTTATCATTATCATATCTTTTTCGTATCCGACCAAGCTATGGACCAAAATGTCTCCTGTCGGCATGCTCCGCTTTTGTAATCCTTTGTATTCAACGGGGTAACAATTCTAGTATAATGTGCACGTAGTTGTCGCTACCGGAACAAATGCATAAAACGAAAAATGATACATAAACGTGATAAAATCCTTAAAAAGAAAATGACATTATTACTACCAGACTAAATTGTTACATTTCAGGCTTTCGCGCGAAAGTATGAATGATTGTCTCCTTGATCTTTGGGTGACTGATGGAGATTTTTTTTTTTTTCATTGAAAGCACTGCAAGTACATTTAGTCTTCAGGATTCATAATGCTTTTTTTTTTTTTTTTTTAGATTTGAAAAAAGCGTTCTGGCTGTGATGTAGTCATAAAAATTGCCAATAGGATTTATATAAGTTTCGTAATTTCACTATGAACATCATCTAGAATCAGTACAGAGGAGAGTGACCAAAATAATACAAGGGTATAGAAATTTACCATAAGAAGACAGGCTTAGACACCTTAACTTACATCTCTGGAAAGACGAAGAGTGCAGGGTGATCTAATAGAGGAATTAAAATGGGTCAAGGGTTTTAACATGGGTGATGGAGGCAAGGTCATCATATTAAGACAATAGGGCAAGCACTAGTTTACCAACAGTGATTAACGAATGGAATAGGTTTAGTAACCATTGACGCAAATTCCTGGACAGTGGAAGAAGGTGGTAGATGAGGTGGTGTGGGTAACACGTACCTTAAGTGATTGATGAAGGGAGGGGGAAGATAGCTGCAGTTGGGGAACCGAAGTCCAGGCGATTTGTATCACATCTCGGGACCACTCGCCTTCCCTCCAAGGCAAGCGTGAGAGTAGATCAAAGAGGGGGGAGGGGTATGATGGGACAACTCATTAAGTGAACCGTCCTAGGCTAATGAAACCCAGAACTCCTATTGTGAGTTTTAATGAATTAAATAATTAAACACTAGAAATATGCTACTTGACATTAAATAAGGGTTTTAACAGTTGGCTTTCATACATACATCCTATCTATTCCCTGCGCGCGTTCCTAGCTTAAGAAATTGTTAAAGTATTAGTACTTAATATGTGTCTTGCTTGTGGAGACGTCTTCAATTAGCGTGGTCTCCTGCTGAGCTCCGACCGGCGCTGCTTCGTTTTTGGTGGGGCCGGGGGGTGACGGCCTGGGCGGGCGCTGTGATGGGCTTGCAAGTCACTTCACCGACGTAGTCCCAGTCAATCGCACTACACTCATAGAGTTTTTGCTTGAGGGGTTTGTACCCAAATAATCGACACTCGATTGGCTCACAAGGATGAAAATCCCCAACAGTCACATGAGGGAGGAAAGGACACGATTGGACTTCCGAGTACGAGCGGTCCGACCTCCTTTGATGAACTCGATGCTTAGACTGCTTGTGTCCTGCGGCAGGTCAGGTCAAGATGCCCGCTAGCCGGCTTCCGACGTTGCCAATAGTTCTACGTCTCCGTCCCTAGTTGTGAAGGGTACTACGAATAATGTTCATGTGGGAGGTGACACAGTTGCAATTGTTCGTTGATGTAGACACTGTTCACGAGCGTGTTAGACACAATCCTAATTATTCTAATTGCCTAGCTTAAAACAAATATGTGGCAGCGCGCAGGGGGGGGGGTGTTTGGGCGCGAAAACCGTTGAGTTTGGCTATGAGAACACGAATCAAAAGGGGGGGGGGTTCTAGATAATTAGAAGTCTCTCCCTTCGTTAAGGCACTGAAATTGATTGTCAAAAATGGCACGACAGTTGAAGAGGATAAAGAGGAGGAGAAAGGACAGGATGTAGCTACTAGAAGTCTTAAGGACTCTGGTAATTCCCCCGAGTATAGGGAACGAGTGCCCGTAACGGTGAGAAATCAGACGAGAAAATGGGAAGGGGAGACAGCGAGCCGGGTGTCACAATTTCAAAAATTGTGACAACCATGTAGTGAGCGCTGTTTTAAGAGAAGATCAGATAACATTATGGATAAGGATGACAGGTGGTAATGGACATGGAACTGCCTAGAGTAGGCCTTATGGTCCCTTGCAATCTCCTTTCCTATGTTCTAATGTACCTAATGCAAGTCTTATCTCAACACGTGCGCATGCAAATAGCATCCAAACAAAGCGTCGTTGGAATCGTTTCGACGAGCAGTTCCATTCAAGTAGGGAATGGCTACTGACATTAAGCTTAAGGGATTATATAATGTATAAGCACAGAGAAAGAATAAAAGAAAAATACTTCTTATATTTAATTTTATCGATAATATCATGAGGTGAAAATAGGGGGTGCTGCAGTTCGGCATTGCCTACACACGAACGACCACTGCCAAGATGACTAAAATAGTCTGGTGGTGATCAGAATGAAAAGGAAAGTACCACCCAGTATGAATCGGGGGTGAATTGAGATAATTTTTAACCGCTTTGATACTAGAACAGTGTTTCTAAATCTGGGGTATTGAAACATGTTTGCGAGTAATTATAGGGTATGCTAAAGTTTGGTAAAGTTAAGAAACGCTATACTAAAGGGTACCATGAAGATGAATAGAATATCTGGTCACAGATAGAAAGGAAAAGTCTCGCCCATTATTATCAGACATGCTTGACAGCCACTCCATCCAGTGATTTAATCAACTGACATGGGGACTCAGCAGATATCTGTATCTGTTACATTTCATTTCACCCAGCAAAGGGACACACACTTTAAGGTAAAAATAAATAAACAATAAAAAAATCTTAGTTCAACATATGTATGGAAAAAGATTAAAAAGAACTCGCAAATTACAGAATTCTTTAATCAATCTGAAGATATTTTAGGTCGTCTGAATATTAGGTATTATTTCAGTTGTGCACAGCTGGGCGATATAACAATAGAAAATTAAATATTTTGTAAATTATAGTACATGAACGCAATTTGCGATTTTCTTGGTGAATATTATACACCATTTCATAAGGTATGGGTTGTTATTTAGGTGCCCCTTTGAAAGCAGAGGAATTAAATAATACATAGTATACACATACACTGGACGTATTTACTTACGTATTGTTTCTTTTTAAATTTGCAGGCAAAATCCGTATACGACAAATTGAAGCTGAACATCCAGGCAAGTAGAAATGGGACCAAAATGTTTCAATTGCAATGGGAGGTGGGCATAAATCAATCATTACCTTGAGTTTTACAAAGTGGACAAGCCACAGCCCCACAGTGGTTGGCATTGGTCCCCAAGCCCTTCCTCAGGTCTCTGTGAAGAAACTCCGGACTGATGTCTGTTTTGTATTAGTGTGGAACTGTTTCAATGCCATTAGCTGTACGTGCTGAAAGTGGTAGGGAAAAGGTAGTAGTTCTCAATTGTCAACTGTGCTTGTGTAAAAAAGCTTAAGAAATACAGTTGAAGTTGGTTAAGAGAAATACCGGGTCCAGTCAAGAGACAACGTGTTTGCTCCTCAGGGCTCCACCTCCTAATATAGAGGTAAGTGGGTTGACAAGTTTTGAAAATGGGTAGTTTCACTGTCCATTTTGCTGGACCACCACATGGAGGTACTTGTCATTGTACTGTGTTTGTGGAGGCTGTGGCAAGAAGCCCACAAACACTTGCCACAACCTCCACAAACACAGCACACCCACTACATTATATAACAGAACACCCACACATGCCAAAAAAAAACATCAAAACAACACCCAAATACCTATATCACACACAAATACTCTGATCTCTTCCTTCACAACTACCAGACACCAGCCTCCTGAAGTATATTTGTAATCATGTCACTCATTGCTCCACCAACAGACCAGAAGATAATACATTGCTGCATTCAGGACCCTTTGATAAACATCCCTCTGAACCCTCTCTCTCCCGAAAGGACATAGTCCACTTGTCTTGCACATTTTGTGAAATTACACAAATTATGAATATTTACAAATTTTGCAGCACCAATAGTGAATTTATAATTGGGTGCACATATAATGAATCCATAAGACATGCACACATTATGAAGATTCATAAAATGTTAGGTAACTTTATGTGCTGCCACATCTTATTATCACTCATGTCAGAGGTCAAATTTCCCAACCTTCATCTGGCACTTCGGTAATGTGTGCATGTCTAATGGATTCTTTATCTGTGCACCCAATTATGAATTCATTATTGGTGCTGCACACTTTATGAATAGTTATGATTTGTGCAATTCACAAAATGTGCATGACATGTCCACCATCCAATCCTTCTAAGCCACCAGAAGAGGCTGAATGACTGCATGACAGATAACTGTCCAGGTTACAATACTTATTCCCATACTATACAACACATTATGGAAGACTGCATTGTGCTCACACACACCAACAACACCATATACACTCTTTAAGGGATTTGTTGTAAAATCCTGTTCCAGCTGTGGCATTCCTAAGGGAGACGGGACTGCTAGGCCAGATAGTCTAGGGCATGACGACAACAACAACAACCTGTCATTGATTGACTGATTACAACTCTTACCTGTTTAGGAATGACTGGAGTGGAGTATACCGCATATCTTGCAAAGAACCAAACATTTACTCAAGTACTGTAGGGCTTCCTGGAGGAGTATATAGTCAAATTACTCAAAACTGGAGCTGGCAATATTCAAATTTGGTTCGTTGTTCTATTTTCTGAAGTAGTTAATTGCTCATTTCCATGCCTTAGTCTCTGCCCTTCATCAGTGATTTCTCAGCATCATGGTTGAACTGCTGAGATTGATCTCTACCCCAGCTCTTGACTGACCTGTCTTGTTTGATATATAGTTTCTGACAGACCTTGTAACATAAGTATTTGAGGCTTGAACTATTACTTAGTGATGTTTATATATTATCAGTCTAAACTTGTAAATGTAGGGAACTTGAAGGAAAACTGAAGATACAGCAGCTTGATTGATGGCTTCAACATAGATTTAAGAGTACTTGAACTATAAAGACATATACAAGTCTTTTGGTTCACACATGCATCAAATCACTAACATGCAGTCAAATATAGTATGATTTTATACAAATTATGATGGTTTTCCTTTACAAAGATTTCATTAAACATTCCCCCCCCTTTTTCTCTCTCTCTCTCTCTCTCTCTCTCTCTCTCTCTCTCTCTCTCTCTCTCTCTCTCTCTCTCTCTCTCTCTCTCTCTCTCTCTCTCCAAACAGAACACTCAGTGGCTATGGGTGTTGCAAGAAATTGAGGGGAATTCTTTTGATGAGCAGCATAGCAATGCCCAAAACAATATCACCTCCCTCGGACAGGAGTTGATGGAGTCGTGTGTGGAAGGAACTAGGGGACTTTTAATCAGAGTAGTCAGCGCTACAGAAAAGTAAGTGTACGAGTCTCCTGCAAATCTTGGATTATTATTCATCAGAAGTTAGGAAATTGTGTTTAATAGCTTATAGGATGACTTGCCATATGCATACATAGGCAAAAAATTGATAGTTTAATGTAGATATTAGATCAGTGAAATTTATAACTTGTAGGATGACTTGTCATGTGCATACAAAGGCAAACATTTGGCAGTGGTACACAGTGATTACAAAGTTGTTACAGATATTTGGAATAGTAGCTGTATTGACAATAGTAATTTTTTACAGTGCAGTTATGAATGAAAATATAATACATGAAGTAGAAGTTGGTGGTTATGTAGAATCTATTGACTACAGATATTTAGGTTTAATTTGTCAGAATATTTCAGAGTAAACATTTGTGTATGTGTCATATCTGAGAAAATAAGTGTTAGTAGTGTATAATACAAAGTAGAGCTCACATATTGGTTGATATGATTATATGTTAAACCTGTAACTCAGGCAGGCGCGGATCTAGGAACAAAGTTTGGGGGGGGCCCGACGGCAGAATTTTCGGTTGTTTAACGAGCATTAGCATTACCGTTTCTCCACTCACGGGATTCTTATTTGTTAATAACTGGCGGACTGACCTAAATGAATGGGCATAACCATCTGCTCTAGGTGCCAGTGTTTCTCTTCGGATTCAAATGAGAGAGGAATTTTGTATCTTATCAAAACTTTATTGAAAGTAAGAAATTAATAGCTAGAGACCTAGAGACATTAGACCTCAATTTAAATGTAGAATATATATATAAGACAGTAAGCATTATACTTTATAATATTACCTATAATAGTAGCCTTAAAAGTAACATGCAAAGGTTATTACACTGAAAAGATTATTCACACTGCAGCCTAAGCAAAGAGAAGACGGCGGTTCCATAAATTATACAATGATAATAAAAATGGATTATAACATGGATTAAACATGGATTATATAAATGAAATAGTGAACTGAAATGGAATCGGGCCAAAGGGCCAAAGCCAAAAGGGGGGGCCCGGGCCCCCTGGGCCCCCCCCCGTATATCCGCGCCTGAACTCAAGTACAGTAAGTCCTCGTTATATGGTACATATGCATTCCTGAAAACCTTACCACAAATCGAAATTACTGTATACAGAACCCATTATAACATGTAATAATAGGATATGGCAGACGTACCTTCTCCCTGCTCTTTCCTCTTCAAAATATCTAGCGGATACTGTATCTGTGAATTTTTCTTACCGTAAATAGAATCAAGGGTAGTAATAACCAAGTACCGTAACTGTGAATTTACCGGATAAAGAATTACCGTATAAGGAGGACTCACTGTATAGGAAACATTACTTACTCCGGTGGTACGGAAACTGCATGATCCATGACCACTTCCACCATGCATCACCAACAACGTCAGTCCCCAGTTGCTTACTGTCATTGTGATTCGTTTTCTAAAAATCCCTCCAAATCCTTTTTCATGTTATCATTCCATCCATATCTTGGGTGACCCACTGGTCTCCTTCCTCATATCTTCCTATTTAATATCAGTTTTGATATAGGAAACATTTCAAAACATATTTACTGATATATTACTTAAACTGCATTTCTTTAATTGATTCAGTCTGTGATGTCTTATTAAAGAAATAAATATATGCATAGAAGGATAGAGAGCTCTTCTATACATGTACAGTCTAATCAAATGTCCAATTTTCAGTAAGCGTGTGGCAATCTATGTTGTCGAAGAATTTGGCAATGGTGATCGGAAACTCAGCTTAGTAGCGCATTGGTCTCCACTCAGGGGAATTCGTATTTCCCCAAGATGGCCTCATGGGCTGTGGCCATTGCCTCCATCAACTTTCCGAGGTCGACTTATAAAAATAAGCTATGTCCAGGTAACATCCTTTGGTTGATTTCTCATTTCTTGATATGTATTTCTCGTACAACAAGGAGTAAGAGACACAATTCAAATCAGTTGAGATTAAATTTTGTCAATGCTGGCAAAACCCCATAATGTTTCCAGGGGTCTGCACAATATTGAAATTTCCATCTTGAAAGACATTTTATTTACTGAGTGATCATAAATTGTATTCCGTAGGGTACTACTACTATATGATATACCAAAAACAGGCTTCTTCTCCCATATAAGGGAAGTAGCCAGCCAAGACAGATACGTCTCAATCTCATCCACCACCCATTTATTTCCTTTCTATCATAGCTTATCACAAATTACATTCTTAGATACTATGGTATTAAGTTTAGATATGAATCTAGTTATGATTAGCACCAAGCAATTTTGTTCAGCTGAGAAGTAGTCACCAGAGACTTTTCATTCTTTGTTAAGTATTTGCCAGACTACCCCAACCTATTACTGTATTTTATATCATATAAGATGCACGGACATATAAAAAGCACCCCATTTCAACGGAGCATATATAGGAAAGATTTTAGTGTATTTAATCAGGTAATCAACTTGGCTGGTACCAATGAATGTGTTGATCCATTTCTTAACTTAATTTTTTTTTTGTTTCTACTGTACTGTCAAATCTCTCCTGTATCAATTAATCAATCCAATGCCTCTTTTCTCACTTGCAGGAGGCCTTTGGCCCCTGATTCCATTCTTAGGAAGTGGGTAACATCTAATGATACTAAATACATACACTAAATATAAATCACTAGAATGATACTAAATACTAAAGGGGAATGCCTGTTGAGCAGGAAAGGGAGATGGAAAGAAACATATGTGAGTGGAGGCTGCTTGTGAATGGAATGTTGTGGTCTGAAGGGAATGGTCACTAATGAAGTAATGGGGATGAACAATTTTTAGCTGTCAAGTCCTACTATGGAGGTGCTGTCTTGCTGTATTGTTTCTGTCCCAGGTAGTAAGCTTGGGACAGGGATAGCCCTTCATCCACAAGGAGCTAAGATGAAAGGGAAAACAAGTAGGTGTAGGTGTTGGATGAGTGCATGCCCTTGCAGGCCACTTCCTGTATAAAGGGAGAAAGGCCTTTTTGTATATGTATATATATTTATGTGTGTGTTGTTACAGTGCTTTTGAACTCATCACATAAGAACTATATGTGACGACCACTAACTTTGGTTGTTTGAGCATAAGACAAATGTGATAGTTTGGGCAGTAACTAAATGATTTCAAGAGTAAGTTCCTTACTTCACTACCTCCTTTGTCTTCTTATCTCCCAGTGTTTTCAGATCCTAGTTTTAAACATGAATTACTCTTTTCATCATTTTGTAGAAACCTGCTGTGTTCAGACTTGATCCTGGGGGCAAGCTGGAAGATGCAAAAGGTTATATGGCAGACCTTGGTCGCTTGCTACAGGAGCGTTTGGACTTCACGCCAAAAATGATGTTCACTGTAGGATTTGGAAGCCTTATGTCCAATGGAACGTGGACTGGTATAGTGGGAGCACTGTACAGGAAGGTGGGCTGCTTGTGCTAACCCTTGTTCAGTCATGTAACTAAGTGATCACATCATGTGGGCTGCAGAGCTCTTAGATTTATGTTTTACTGCCAAATAAAAGTAAAGTATCAGAAGAAAAAACTACTGAATAATTCATAAGATCATATGTATGGGCTTACCTGAGTTTTGCAAAATAAATATGCCAGGTTTGTTGTGGTTACTGTGAGTATGATGTATCCTGTTTCAAAGAGTAAACCTTTAGTTTACGTGAATCTTTCTTTTGATTACTAAGGAAGCTGAGTGGGGAATCATGGATATGACTTCGACAGTTACAAGATCTGCTGTGGCAGACTTCAGCAGGTTTCTTAGTTGGGATCCCATTATCATCATGTCCCGGGCACCAGACTTTGTGCAAAATGAACTTGGCCTTCTTATGGTTTTTAGTGTGCAGGTATGATAGATCCTGAAGCTCCTAAGTGATGGATAATTCTCTCAGCTAAATAAAACTGTCTAATATGTGTATAATGTGTGAATATTGAAAGAGCATGCCGGAGACAAAGCACATATCCACATCATAAGTAAAAACTACTCAACTTCAGTAGAAACTCAGCTCCTGACTTGTGGTCTTAAGAATGTGACCTCCCACACACATATACACCTTACATGTATTCATATGGGAAAATTAACTAAAGATGAAAAGGCCATTACATGACATCTCTATTTATGCATCTGTTGTTTAAGCCAAGAACTACCTATGATTACTCTGGCTGCCACTAGATTATTTGATTTATTTAAGGAAAACCCATATGCCAAAGTTTTCAATCTCAATTTACTTGTTCACTATGAGCTTGGACTTGTGTAATTACTGTGACTACTACAAGGCAATTGTTTGCAGCTGATCATATTCCTCATCACACTCAAAGTGTTGAGGTTTCAAGAAATTACAAAAGTATGTTAGAGAATATTCTGTTCTGCAGGTATGGGTTGCTGTGGTACTTCTTCTTCTTGTCAGTGCCCTGATGCTCTTCATCCTGGCAAACTTACATTCTCATATGGCATCGTCATCAGCTGAATCTCCAGCTGGGCTAGGAAACTATGCTTTCATTTTCTTCGCAATCCTCACCTACCAAGGTAAGTTACAAAATCCATAAAGTATACAATATTATCATCAAGTTGAGGGAATCAACTGAAACCAAATCTTGCCCTTTGATTCACCTATCATGGCTCAGTGGATACTTTGACTATTTCCCCAGCTGTTGCCAGATGACTTGATGTAACTTTGAAGTTGTAATCAGTTAAGGGTCATTGGATATATAAATGCATATGCCCCTTTCCCCTTTTTAAAAGGGGTGACCAAAGGTAAAGCGTACACCTAACCTTCACCCATGCAACACCTATCCAGTACCTATTTGGTGTCCCATGTATCTCAGTTCCTTGTGGATGAAAGACTAATCTCCTGTGGTGGGAGAAATGTATTCTGCCACTGTGCTTCTCGTCTGAGTCGTACAAGGCAGCTTAATGGGACAAAGTTAGGGACTAGAGATTCTCTGCTCTGCATTTTCCTCCTATGAAAAGTTGAGGCATAAGTGGGTCTGTAAGGAAGAACCCCTGGCTGGCAACAATCCTTGAGCTCTTCCATAGATCTCTGGAAAGAAACTTTGGAATGTTGTCCATGTTGTATTGGTGTGGGATAGTTTGCATGTCACTCTGAAGAAGTTTTGTATTGTTTGGCTTATTGTATTATTGTATTTACCTTGTATCTTACGGGAAGGGAAGCTATGACAGGTTTGGAAGTGTTGGGGCCATTTTCGTGGCTGTTCTGGATTCTTTCAATTTTCTTGATATTCTTTTTTGGTACTGGGTGACCACAGTGTCACAGCATACTCCAGTCTAGACCCTATTAGTGCGACTAGTATTTTTTTTAACCATTTCTTCGTCTAAGTAGGTAGAAGCCACCTATGTTGATCTTAGCAAGTTATAAGAATTTCCGATAATTTTGTTTATCTGTTTATCAGGGGACATGTCATTTGTGATAATTACTCCCAGGTCTTTTTCCGATCCCACTTTCTTTACTTTCTTTGTTCCGATTTTATATTGTCCTGATATTCTTTATCTGTTTTACCGAACTCCATTATACTACATTTCTTGATGTTGAACTCTACTTCCCACTTCTGACTCCATTTCCAAACCTTGTTCAGGTCTCTCTGTAGTGATTCATAATTCGTTTCAGTATTCACTTTCCTCAGCAATTTAGCATCATCTGCAAAGAAGCTCATGTAACAATCCACATCTTCATGTCATTCACATAGCAAACATTATTGGAGCCAATACCGATCCTTGTGGAACTCCACTAATCACCTCCCAAGTTGAATTCTTTTCTCTGAGCAATATTCTCATTTTTCTGCGATGCAAGAAATTCTCTATCCAGTTTAGTAATTTAACTTGTATTCCTCCTATGTCTTCCTTTTTTTTTTTTTTTTTTTTTTTTTTTTTTTTTTTTTTTTTTTTTTTGTACTTTATCGAAGGCTTTCTGTAAATCTAGGAAAACACAATCAGCCCACCCATCCCTTTCTTGTATTATATCTATTAGTCTTCTCTTTTTGTGCATGAGGGGACAGACAGGTAGTGTTTGCCAATTAAGTGAAGCAGCCTTGCTGTGGATGTACTGCATCTTGCTACATTGCTTCTGATCCAGGGCAGTGGGCAGGATACAGGGATGTCCTGTCATCCATGAGGAGCTAAGATGAGAGGGAGGAAAGGGTGGTGGATGGGAGTGAAATGCATGAGAATAGATACATGTCTTTGATGTGGCTACCTTCCTTATGAGGGGGAAAAACTCTTGATGTATAGATTGATTGGTGAGGACAAGAGACAGGGACCTATAGATGTTCTTTTTGTAAATATGACAATTATATAAGTACATATTTCTAAGCTTTACATTGGTTCTTGTTTCATGAATTGTACATTCATCATTAGTGCAACTGTTCTTTGTCTCAATCTCTTAAGGTGACATCCGCTGGACCAAAACATGGGGATGGAGAGAGATTGGAACCTGTGGACTCTTTGTGTCTGTCCTCATTCATGCCCTCTACTGTGGCTACGTCACTGCTTACTTAGCCATTCCATTCAGGTAATGCAGTGATTTCTAAACAGGGTGAAGGTGCCATTGCACTCCTGAAATCAATAACCAATTCATTTCCAAAAGAAAGTAACTGTAATTAGATGAATGGTTTAGACAGTTGAGAGACTGGGTGGAGGAAGAATAAGCGAAGATGGGCTGGAACTTTTTTTTATTGCTTATACGTTTCGACCAACTCGGTCTTCTTCAGTAAGCTGAAGAAGACCGAGTTGGTCGAAACGTATAAGCAATAAAAAAGTTCCAGCCCATCTTCGCTTATTCTTCCTCCACCCAGTCTCTTAACTGTAATTACTATAAAGTGTTGGTTAATGTCTGAAAACTTGAAGGAAAAACTATCATAATACAATGTAAATATTGTATTTAAAGTGGTTAGGGCATCAAAATAGTATTTCAAATATAGTACAGAACATGGAACACTGATGAAATTGATTCAATTACCTATGGGCTGCCTTTTTTTTTTTTTTTTTTTTTTTTTTTTTTTTGTGCTATATATTCCAGATCCAAGCCCATTGACTCCCTTGAAGACCTCCTTGCTAGTGACATATCTCCTGTTGTTCGAAGTAGATCTGCAACTTATCAGTTTATGACAGTAAGTAGTTTCTATCACCCTGCACTGAAATGGCACGAATACAGACTTTGTCTGGTGAGAATGAAATTGCCCCAGATGTAGACACCATACTGGAGATTTAGCACACCTTATTCTACACTGCCTCACTCTTGCCCCACCCAAACAACAACACCTGTCTACCATTTATTTTATATTACAGTAAGTCCTCATTATACGGTACATATGCGGTCCTGAAAACCTTCCCGCAAATTGAAATTACCGTAAACCAAACCCATTATAACATGTAATAATAGGATATGACAGATGTACCTTCTTGCTCTTTCCTCTTCAAAATATCTAGAGGATACCATATCTGTGAATTTTTCTTACCATAAATAGAATCGAGGGTAGTAATTACCAAATACCGTAACTGTGAATTTACAGGATAAAGAATTACCGTATAAGGAAGACTCACTGTATTTGTTTATTTATCTGTTTGTTTATTATTATTTGCTTGATTATCATTTATTATTATTTATATTATTATAATTTTTATTTATTTATTTACTTATCATTATTATAATTTTTTCCACATCCGACCTAGTTATGAACCAAAAGGTCTCCTGTTGGCATGCTCCTCCTTTATAATTCTTTATAATCCTTTACAAAATCTCTTGAGTGACCCATAGACCAGTCTGATGTTGCTAGTTATCTGGGAGCTATGAATCTCCTGTAAGAAGTGCCAGAACAGCAAGTCAGTTGACTGACCACTTCATTTTGGGGTCCACTTGTGTCCAGCTACCTCACTTAGAAGTATGGACTGAGTCGATGAAAGAAAAGTAACACAGTGAGTCCTCCTTATACGGTAATGCTTTATCCGGCAAATTCACAGTTACAGTATTTGGTAGTTACTACCCTCAATTCTATTTATGGTAAGAAAAATTCACAGATACGGTATCCGCTAGATATTTTGAAGAGGAAAGAGCAGGGAGAAGGTACATCTGCCATATCCTATTATTACATGTTATAATGGGTTCGGTATACGGTAATTTCAATTTGCAGTAAGGTTTTCAGGAACGCATATGTACCGTATAACGAGGACTTACTGTAATGATAATAACAGTATTGGTAGTAATTCATTATCATTATTGAATTTTATGCCTAATCCTGACCCACTTACAATCTGTCAGTATCACTGATATCCATGTAATTCTTAAGCGATAATTATTGATCAATGAATCCATTGCACCTGGTGATTATTTTGTAATGGAATCAATTTGAATTTACAGGACCCAGACAGCACAGGCATCATCAAGGAACTACATAGCCGCATCCTGGACTACCCTGCCAAATACACAAGTAGCTGGGAATACTTTCAGCGACTGCATGCTGGAGAGCTGGCATCCATAGGTAGAAGCAGGTCCTAAAGTTTGCATGTATCTACAGTCTATCCAGTCACAGGAAATTAGAAACAGATTACAAAATAGAGTACTGCTTTGGCTTGCTTAACCCCTTGAGTACCGGATGTGTGTTTTGTGACACCTGCGTGTCACAGCTGAGTGCACCCGCCAGGAACCGAGCGTGCTCCCTGTGACACGCACGTGTCACCGTTATAAGCTGTGTGTATTGAGGGCTCTCAAGGCCTCGGTTTCTGGGTTATTTCTACCCACGTGGTGGCAAGTGTCTGTGTTTACAAACATAAGGCTCCAGCCATTCGTGGGACGGTTTGAAACGTTTGTTTACGTAAAGTTGATGGGTCGGTAATGAAGGGGTTAAGTGGAGCTATAACATGATTCAGAATTCATTCAAAAACAATAAGTAATATTAACTTCTTGAACACAGCTAAGGTACTTCTTAAATGCAGCCAGCATATGCTGGAATAATAGTGTATATGTTAAACATTCCCTTTTTGTTTTTTATTATTTTTAATAAAAAGAGTTATCAGTGAGGACATTTTGTTACCACATAATGGTACCCATCCTTTTCTAATCAGTGAGTGTATAAATAACCATATATCTCCCATGATAATATCCTCTCCATCTCTTTTTTTTGTCTTCCACAACATAGACAGTGTTTCTTCAGTGCTTGGTCGAGCCATGCCCTATGAGAACACTGGAGGAATGTGCAAATTCTATGTCTCCAAATGGGTGGTCAGGACCAACACTGATGTTTTCTTCTACACCAAGAACTCCCCACTTCGTTACCGCATTGATAACACGTAAGCACAACAAAAAAAAGAACACAAATAGTACAATTTTTTTTAATAACTAACACATCTCTTAATATAGCTGTACACTACATGGAGCCATCCTGCAACTGGGTAGTGGCTGACCATCTTGCATCTGTGCCAGTTTGAGTGCATAGTCTTTTCTGTGTTGTTGTTTCCCCCCTTGTATAGTGGAAATGACTATATATGTACTTATCACAACCACCAAGCCACTTCCCTTCCTGTGACATACATTGAACAGTCTCATCAGTCACTCCACAATTACTATTTCACCCTTTTGTCATACTCCAGATGACCCTCCCCCATACTTTTGTATTTTTTGTTCTTTTCGTACCTACAGAATCAAGTGGCTGTGTTATTATGGCATAATTGAGAAGATAAGGAAGAGTCACTACTCTGTGCCTTGTGCCAGAACCCTGATCCGCAAAGAGCTGGAGCCACTCAACCTTGGTCAGGTAAGTGTATTTGCATCCTCCAGGGAAGATTGGAAACCCTCCCCTGTTGTCTATTGGTGAGATCACACACCAAGGCAGGAACAGAAATAGTATGGTATGAAATTGTTTGATCAAGTAAGGGAATACTTCATTCAGTAATCAAAAAGTAAGGGGAGCTGCAAATGTAAAGGACAGATTTTTTTGGGTATGCATATCAATTTTCTCCCAGATAAAGTAGTAGTCAAAGAGGATGAATTAACAGTGGAAGTTACATGCATTCAGAGCCTGTATTTTGAATTTGTATGCATAATAAGACTGTGGTGAAGGGACCAGTGACAGGTAACTACTAGTTGTGGTTCTGCTGCCCGTTTTCAAAACCCATAAACCCCGTCATCTTCATTTGAAGGTCAACCTTGAGCAATTGAAACTTAGTCTCCAAACTGGGCCAAAGATCTCTATTTACTTCAGCTGTATTTCTTTCATCTTTTCACATCAGGAGAACTGACAACTGCTCACCCCTCATACTACTTGTGTCTAGTGACTGAGAAACAGTATGACACTAATACAACTCAGACAGCAGTCTAAAATTTCTTTCCAGAGAGATCTATGGGAGGACCTAACTACCTTTCTTAGGCACTATTGGGTTCTGGGTTTCTTTCCCAGTTATCCTCTTTGTTCCCCTCCTCCTTTCAGTTACATCCTCCCATACACCATACCAATTACACAAAAGAAGAGAAGGATCTGGGAATGCTGGTCATAGATAACTTATCACCTAACAAATATATTGGCAGATTTGTGGGTGAAGCATAGACTATTGACAAACATTAAAGTGGTGTTTCAATACATGGATGAGACAATGGAGAAGAAAAAGAAGATTGGGATACATAGTGTTGGTGTGGTCTCCACATAAGATACATACATATGACAATGAATTTTTCCCCCTTACAAGGTAGGTAGCCAAAGTCAAAGGCATAAACCCACTCCCACCCATTTCATCCCTACATACTCCACTCCCATTCACCACCCCTCCCTCCCTCTTTTCTTGGATCCTCCTGGATGACAGGTCATCCCTGCATCTCACCTCTTGCCCTGGGTCAGAAGCAGTGTAGCAAGACTGCACATCCTTAGCAAGGCCACTTCATTTAATTGGTGACCCTCCCCCCTCTCCATCCCCTCATGCAGAAAAAGAGAAGATGGGAAGAAATCTCTTCAGACTGCGTCAAAATATCATTCACACATACTCCCTCACCTTCCCATCCCCCCACCCACTCCCTTCCATGCATCACAACATCATTCATACACAACTATTCTCCACTCACCCCATCTTCTTTCTTTTCTATTCCTTCCTCAACAGACATTCCCCTCTTTTCCAATGCCCCTTTTACCCCATCCATCCATCTCATCCTTGGTCACCCCTTCATGTTCACTCCTTCCACCTCTGCCTTCCACACCTCTTTTACTAATCTTTCTTCCCTCATTCTTTCCATGTGTCCAAACCATCCCAATATTCTTTTGTCCACCCTATCTCCGAACACCCTTTCCACCCCCACTTTCCTCGCTTCTCACTCTATCCAGCCTAGCAACCACATAAGATGAAGGATATAAACAAGACTGAGAATGTGAATGTGCTGTGTCTTGCTGCATTGCATCAGACCTGGGCGGTGGGCTGGAGACAGGGATGACCCTCAATGCACGAGGAGCTAAGATAGAAAGGAAACAAATGGATAATGGATAGGAGTGGGGTGGGTGGCCTTGGCTGGCTATCTCCCATATAATAGGGAGGAACCTTTTTGGTATATAGATAGCTTCTATCTATAAAGACAATATTGTATCATAGAGATGGAGTTGATGGTAAAGGAGAGATTTAAGGAAGGTGGCAGAAAGGAGGAATAGTAGAATCTTAGAGATTTCTTTGGAGATTATCAGAAGATTATCACTGGTTATCAGTGCCATAATACAAATACAACCTTAGAAGTGAAATTCTAATCAAAAGAACTTCAAGTTGTGGGCAAAACTGACAGAAAATATCTCTGAATGTAGATTAGTCTATAGTCATAAATGGATGCTGTGTAACTTTAGTCTGGAAGGGATCTCAGTTTGGCAGTAGATTTTGGTTTCATAGATGTACAACTGAACATAACCCACACACTGATCATTTATATGATTAATGAATAGATAGACATAGATGTGGACCTCTCATTCTAGCACCACTCTATAGATTTTGTTTGGGTTAATAACGGGTATCATTTGGGCTGACTATTTTCACTTTTCTTTTTTATATGATTCTTCCTCTATCCCTTCTCCAGGCACGTGCTGTCTTCTACTTGTGGTTCCTGGGCATTGCTGTCAGCATCATTGTCTTTAGTATCGAGATGCTGAGTACACAATGGACCTCCTGAACCACTGGCCTCTGTAATCTAGAATGGATAACAACTTTTTAATATACCTCCTGATAATTTAATGATCTCACACTTACTGTATTGATTTCATCTCACTAATACTCAAATGACCTTCCTTCCACATTTGTAGTTATTTTTATGTAGCATTGGTAATGGGTGCAATAACCCAATGTTCTTGTCACTGCTTTGATCTTGGCCAAAAACAAGCCCCAACTCCATATTTCCTGGCTAATTGCAACCTCCTTACATTCTTGTTTTACCTACTGACTACTAAACATGACTATCTGTGAGCTATTTTGTTTTCCTTCTTTTTCCTTGGTGCATTTTTACAAGGGTATAAGTGTAAATTTGAGATCTGTAACCAGTTAACAGAAATATAAGTTGGTAGATACTGGTTTTGTGCCAGTTGCTTGGGGGCAGGCAAATGTTGTTCCCATTTTAGAAAAAAAGGAGATAAATTGTGTGTATGCAGCTACAGACCAATCAGTTTGAATTCATCAACTGCATCACATTCAAACACCCTAACACTATGTGGTGGCATTGCTTGTACTTACATTGCTGTAATCCTACATGTACATCAACATATATTTATCTTATGACTTTTTCTCCAAAAAACAATACTATACTATCACCTTTACAATCACAAAAGGATAGAAAAACCCTTTAATTTTTGTTAAGACACATTATTATTTACATGCTTCCAATATATTATTAGAAACATCTTGCTCATAATAAATTATTTACATACATTATTTACATGTGTTCTGAATGCTATTTACTGCAGTTAATGTTATTTCCATAAATGGTCATCCATATTAGGAATCCCTTTTTTCCATAGCACCAAATCCATATTTTCACAAATTCAGCATTTATAATATTCTATTTGAATATAACCCAAGTATATGGCAATGATCTGCTGAAAACATTGGTACACATAGCAAACATACACAATATATATGTGTACATAAAATATACATTTATTTATATAGCTCAAATTGTGTAAGACCTTCATATTCAGTCATCACTATCCTTAGGTAAAATCAAAGATGTTTTTGAGATTCAGGATTGGCTGATGTGCTCACATCAGTAAAAACAAATGGAACCTCATAACATAAGGATTCCACATACAAGTTTCAATATGTGTAGCAATTCTCATCTATGGTTACCACAATTCAAAAATACTGTGGTTTATTCCTCTCCCTGTTCACTGGTCTTTCTACTTAGAAAAATAAATCAACTAGAGCTAGAGATAATTTTGGCCTCTACTTTTAATCATATTGTAGACCAGCGTTTCTCAACCTTTTACCCCTTTGTAACCTTTAAAATAAATTGCATGTCTCAAGGAAGCCCTGCACAAAAAAAAACACATATACCATATCTTTCTCATTTAATTTTCATCATAATAATAGGTTAGATAGGATGATGTCTATATTACATTATTACAATAACCTTTTGTGGAACCCTGGTTGAGAAACGCTGCTGTAGACAAGGGTGCAAATATTTATGGACCATATGTAGTCATGAGTAAAAGTTTTGAACCAAGCTATAGGTCTCACATTACCAATGTGATTTTCTGTTTTGTCAAGTATGTGATATATTTTCCTATGTAGTATCTAGGTTACAGTTAATATTCTTGAACAGAAAAAAGTTGTCAAAGAATTTTAATTTTGTATTGTAAAAAACTGGTGGATCAAAACTTTTTTCTTGTGACTGTACACCAACATTAATTGTGTTTGGACCATTCACTGTAATAGCTGTTACCTTGAGTTCACCGACTGGAAATCTACAGCTCCAAAATAGCTGGCAAAAGTCCTCAAAAACTCCCATATATCTTTGGGTAGATATATTGGACTCTCATTTGTGTTGTATCAGTTTAGGACTGCTTCTATGTCACTGGCTTTTATTAGCAGGAAGAGGGAGGGAAGCAGTTACCAGTAACATTTCAATTTCAGCCATTTTTGCATGTTACCAAGCCAATACCCCCATCTGGGATATTTCTGCATGTTACTGTATGGTTAAAAGCTACTAAGTAGCATGCAGCTGATACTTTAGGGTCTATATAAGGTGCCCCTATGGACTAGAGCCACACATCATTTTGTCTATGGTAGAGGAAATCTCTATTCATTGATGATACTTTATTACTCTGCAACTGTCCCTCCATTATGCTGTCCCCCACTCTTGTTACTGTCCTGTACCATTGCTCTGAATATTCATTTCCTCATTTCACTAAACCCTGTGGTGGGGGGAAAAAATATTGCCACCAAATCTATCCACTTGAGTCATATGAGGCAACAAATTCAGGACAGGGAAAGGACTAGGAATCCTTTTCCCTGTAGCCCCAAAGGGGACATTCCTAAAAAAAGTAAAGGCATTAGAGGGTCTGGGAAGAGTATTTCAACCAGTATCCTAAAGGATTGGGTCTTTTAATGTGTATAGATGTGGTACAGATGAGAGTAAAAGAGGCAGAGATAGGCAGTATGTGAAAAGAAAGATGGATGTATTGACATCGAGTGAAACTAAATTGAAAGGGAGGGACGAGTTTGAGTTTGGGAGTGTAGTTGGGAGGATCTCAGGAGTGAAGAGAGGACGAGGGAGAGAAGGGGTGGCTATACTAGTAAGTGAAGAGATAGGTAAGCGTGTGGTGGAGTGAAAGGAGGTTTCTTCAAGGTTAATGTGGATGAAGGTGAAACTGGGAATGGAGATGTGAGTTTTTGTAAGTGCATATGGGCCTAGTAGTGAGAAGAGTGTAGAGGAACATTTAAGCAAAATGCTGTAATGACTGCCATTTATTTTATATTATTTCATTATTTGTTTGTTATTATTTGTGTTTATTTATTATTTGCTTGATTTCCATTTATTAATTTGTCAGTTTATTATTATTTACTATTTACCTGTTTATCATTTAACTATACCTATGTATTACTTATTTTATCATTATCTATATTATTATAATTTTTATTCTATTTGATCTAATTTTTTATCACTTATATATTTTTTTACACATCCGACCTAATTATGGACCAAAAGGTCTCATGTCAGCATGCTCTGCCTTTGTAATCCTTTTTGAAAGGGAGGCTTTCTGGATAGATTTCAATTACTGCATAGAGGGTTTAGGGAGAAATGTCAATGTAATGGTATTGGGAGATCTTAATGCTAGGGTAGGAAATGAACCAACAGATGGAGTGGTTGATAAGTGTGGAGTTCCAGGAAAAAATCATTGTGGAGAGTTGATGGAGAAATAGACATTTGGGAATGGATGCTAATAGGAGATTGTATGAAGAAGCGATTGTGCCAACAGCACTATATGGGGAACATGGAACTTAAGAGAGGAGTTTGAATGTGTGACAAGGTGCCTAAGAAGTATGATAGGGGTTACTAGGCTGGATAGATTGAGAAATGAGGAGGTGAGGAGGAGAACAGGGGTAGAGAGTTGGGAGATGGGGTTGATGAATAAGTATTGGGATGGTTTGGACACATGGAAAGAATGAGTGAAGAATGAAGTGTGGAAAGCAGAGATGGAAGTAGTGAACATGAGGGGGTGACCAAGGATAAGATGGATGGATAAGGTAAAAGGGGTTTTGGGAAAGAGGGGAATGTCTGTTCAGGAAGGACGGGAGAGGACAGAAGATAGGGGTGAAGTGAGAGGTTGTGTATGAATGATGCTGTTATGCATGAGGTGGAATGGGTGGGGGATGGGGGGTGAGGGAGCAAGTATGAAATATAAACTGACACAACCCGAAGGGATTTCTCCCCATCTCCATTTCTGTATGAGGGGATGGAGAGGGGGGTCGCTGATTTAATGAGGCAGCCTTGCTGTGGATATGCTGTGTCTTGCGACACTGCTTCGGACCCAGGGCTGTGGGCGAGATGCAGGGATGACCAGTCATTCAAAAGGAGCCAAGATAGGAGGGTGGAGGGGAGTAGGGTATGTGGGGATGGAATAGGTGGGAGTGGATTTTATGCCTTTGTTTTTTTTTTGCTACCTCCCTTGTAAGGGGGAAAAAGCCTTTGGTATATGTATGTATGTAACATGTTTCAGGGCCCAACAGATATTAGCATTCTTCAAATAGAATAAATATAAAGGAAAAGTTAAAAACTGTCATCTTTATATCAGCTTAATAATAAAATAGTGTTTTTACAACAACAAAAAAAGTGTACATATTAAAAATTTGTTCACATGACATATTGCAGGTACAAAAATCCCACAACTACTGAACATTTTTTAGGTTAGAAAACATCTACAATGTCTTAAGAACTTTTTATGCAAATTTTGTAAGCTTTTACTGTGTAAAACTGAAAATGCACCTACTTTAGAATACATATGGTTGGTTGTTGAAAAGTACAAAGAAAAACTCAATATGAGGAACCCTAGCAAATCAAATTAAATCAATTGTTTTTTTGTTTTGTTTTTGTTTTTTTCTGGGCAACTTTTAAGAGTAGATGAGTGTTAAGACCCTGACCAGTGTTAAAACTGGGAGAGAGAGAGAAAAAAAAGTGTCTGTGGGTGGCAGGAAAAGAATCTATTTTCAGTCAGACTCTGGTTTTATTTAGTTAGCTATGGGCTGTTGCAGATCCACGTAAAATCACGCTTAAAGGTCAACTGAGAGAAGGTTTTAGATTTCTTTATTTTTTTTTATTTCATGCACGAAAATATAACTTAGAAGTTAGAACACTAAAATGCAGGTTTCTAGCATTTTATAGTCTTGATTTTATCCAAATAGCATGATCTTAAAAAGTGCCTGGTAGCAGACGAACTTTTCAATATTGTAGTTACATTTTCCACTGCTAGAGCAACTGATGATGTCAGTATTGCCAGCGAGCAACACGATGGGGATTTCACATCAAGTGAACAAGATTCATCAGATTTCAATGTTAACAAAGTTAACTTTCTGGTTAATGGATTAACAAATTAACTTCTTGGTTAACCTTGTCCACCTCTGCATGTCATTCAAAAGTTTTTTCATCATTTTTTTTTTTACCAGTATCTATCATAAACCTGCCCTGTATATGGGGTAGTGACTATGTTTTATGCAGTTAAGGTGCCAAGATAAGAGGGAGGGAAGAAGGTGGAGGGGAGTGGAGTATGATAGGGATGGAATGGGTGGGAGTGGTTTCTATGCCTTTGTCTTTTGGCCACCTCTCTTATAAGAAAGAAAAAAAAGCCTTTGGTATATGTATGTATATAATAATTTAGGGACTTTTACATCTCTACATACTCAGCATTCTCTTATAATTGAAGACTAATCTCCAAGCAGAAAAGAAACCTGAACACTTTTAACTTTCATTGTCCTTCCTTATATCTCTCCTTTATTATTTCTATGACTTCACTTCTCGAGTGTCATATTGTTCCCAAGGATAAAAGCGCTGGTTATTGTTTACAAAAATATGTAAATGAATGAAAATACGTAAATAAATAAAAGCAAGTAAACTATACACCAAGAAAAAAAAAAATCAGATGTCCTCTATGTCCAAGGTCATCAAATGCAGGATCTCTCTTGATTAAAGAGAAATTGAATAAACTACCTAATTGAAACACCTCCTGTACGAGCGGTATGCAAGGAACTTTTTCCCCAGTTACAGTGAACACCTCTACACAGATAAACTGCTCAAATCACAGCCAATACAATGATAAAAAGAAAATAATATACCTACATCGAAATATGGCAGTCCCAGATATAGAAATGTACAAAGATCAGTCTAAAAGTGAGGCAAATGCAAGTTGATGCAGTTTGATAAGTAAAGAACTTCAAGGTTAAATAGTAGAAGAGATGGAGGTATCACAACAGGTAATTTTCTGCGGTCTACATCAACTACATGCCTATGAGACTTTTAGATACCTTCTGTATGATATTTCCATGGAACACATGATGTACGTCCTCCAGAACTTTGCCCGTTATGATACCTGTAGAAGAGAGAAGAAATCTTGTGGTGGGGAGCAAAGGAAGGACCTCTAGAAGTTAGGATGGGAGAATTAACGAGGTAAAATTATTTGGTCTCAATTCAATGTAGAAGATTGAGGAAGAACTTGAGGAAGAACCACCTCATACATAGAAGTAGTATTTCAAGCTCTGGTGAGTAAGCCCAGAACCCATATGTTGATGTATAAGGCAACTGGGTACAGAAGACAACCCTTAACTTTCAAGTAAGAAATTATTGTATTCACCTAACCGTAGTATACAGAAAAGGAGCAATACTTATTAGGTCCCATCTTCTGCTTTCCAATTTATCATACCTAGCCTCAAGTTCATGTATACAGATTGACCTCTCATTAACGGACTAAAAGGGGGGGTAATGGTGTCCGTTGATGTGAATAATCTGTTGATTTGGAGTGGTTTTTGGGTGGCATATCGATTGCACAGCACTAAACAACAGCACCAAAAACACAGCTAATTAACGTCTGTTAATGAGAGGTCAATCTGTAGTTCCAACTTGGTTTATATCCTTAATTTCCAACTATCATATTTAGATTTGAATCATGCATTGTTTCAGCTTGGGCTACATATGCTATGTTAGAGGACACCTAATGGATCATTTCTGTTGGGGAACTAAGGTAAACTCTCCCGCACAGCCTTACATACACACAGTACAGACAAGAGTAAAGCATTTCTGCAATGAAAAATACCTGGGTGATGGTCCCCAGCTATCTCAAACCTGTGGATTAAAAATTAACTCCAAAGCAAAGGAAAGGGTTTAAGTTAAGAAATATTTATCATTCTTGGGGTTTTTGGGTTGTTTCTTGAACCAGATTTATTTTTGTTTACTTTGATTTTATTTATTTTGTTCATCCTTTTAGCTATTACCAGCTAATATAATATAAAAGAGCACTTCTCAAAAAACTACTTACACTATATCTGTAAAGTAATGGAGGTTTGGTAATAAAAATACCCACAATAACTACATCAAATTCACTAAAATAATCCTAAAGTACTTCCTGAAAAAATATTTACAATTCATCTAGTATATCTTCAAACAAAACAAGGTTTGGTAACTCAGAGATCTAACTAGTTTGAATTAAGTCAGTTTACATTGTAACCTATGTGATTTTTAGAGTAAAAAGGTCAAATAGAATGACTGATTAATTTAACTGGCAGTTGCTGACAAATCTATCTAAATACATCACATGAGGACAGTTTTTATCAGTACAACGTTTTGCTTGGTGGAGCTATAAAGAGCAAAATGTCATAATAATAAAGGGTCTATCCTAACATAGTGTTCCTTTTAATTAGATTAAATCTAACAACTGGGGTTCAAAAGAAAAAGGTGATGGGTGAAGGAGAAATATCAATGTCATAATTTGTGAAGAACATTTGGTAGTAGTTAGGAGGTGAAGGGAACACCTCCTATCCACATTCGTCACAATGTATACACATTTGGTAGTAGATCAAAAACGGTTAAACTGCAAAAATCCCCCAGAGCTAAACTAGCATGTACAAGTCTGCTTTCATATCCATTATAAAAAATATATAGAATGAACACATGTTATATTATCCCAAGTCAGGGTTTTATTGTACTTAAAACATTCCTAATTACTTCCTCCACAATGTACTATAATACCAAGTTAATTGAATTAGCAATTGAATGTGGATTATGTTGATGATGTAGGTAACTGTCTTTCTACTTCCAACTTAAAACTGTTTCCTTGGTAAAATGTTTCATATGTTTTTGGATGGGTGCTGGGTAGGTGTATGTATTGACTGATAACCTCCTTCTGAGAAGGAAAGGACCTTTTGGTATATGTATGTATATATATACATATAAACTATAGGTTACACTCAAAAGAAGCTTATGTTTCAACTGAACAAAATTTCTATATATATATAGCCACTTATGGTCAGGTGAGGCACAATTGTCCCTTACTGGTATCATGTAACTCATACCACCTGTGACAAAAATGGTTCTATCATTGGTTTTGTCAATGAGGAGGTGTGTTGGGCACACAAGACAGACAAAGGGTAGATGAATTCCTTACGAGTCAATGGCCACTTGGCCCCATTATGGGTCACTAATCCACATGTGTTCATGCAGGGCTTGGAGACAAGGGCTCTGGAGGGAGAGTAATCCCCCAGTGTTATGGTCGCACTAAGCATACTCTCCCACAGCCCCCTCAGTGCTTAACCTCCCTTGATAGCCTCTATGTTTGGAAAGGAGTGAGCTTGTAAACTGCCCCTTCCAAATCCAACAGAGCTGCTATGTAGGCAGTCAGGGTGATACAAACAAGGCATGTCAGGAAGTCCTTCAAAGGATTGACATGGTCTGTGGCGTTATAGACTAACTTGACCATAGTATATGGCATTATTGATCATTATGCAGATGTCACTTATGCTGTCTGTCTCTGTCTTTGGTACCAAGTGCCTTTAGAGAATTACAGTGTATTGCTGGTACAAGTTTCTTCCAAAATACTAAATTCTCCACAAACCTCACCATACTTTCTTAGCATTATTTGTGAACATCAACAACATTATGGGTGAGTGGTACACTTTTATAATGCTGATTGTACTCAAAGGGTTTTCTCTACAAGATACAGCCTCTGACGGAAGAGACAAGGGAATCCTTGGGGAATGACAGTGACATGTGACAGAAGCATTCCCTATCAGCATATGCTCCCAACTGATGATAAGCACTTCAGTCAGGGACTCCTAATCTACACTGAATAAAAATATCTGTCATTTACCAGAACCAAATACTGTAGAGGTTTATTGGGTCAAATTGAATGACCTTTGACCTGAGGTCCTAACCAGCTCAATATAATCATCTGACACGAGCCACAACAAATCCTGCAGAGGTCAAAGAGGTTATGAAAGAAGTAACGGCAGTGGCTGATACGACACCATCATTAAAAGTAAAAGGTTCCTATTCTGAACAATCTTGAACTACACATCTACTATAGCTACTCACACACAACTTTGAAATAATATTGTAACACTTAAATCATTTTAACATATCTTACCAACAAATAATTACTGAAATATATACACTACTTACACAACTGCTGTCAATGAAAAAAACCCTATACATACATTTATACACATGTTTCATAACTATTATCATCAGGTGGCACCTTCAATGATGCTGGTCGGTGTATGACAGTCATAGTAGCATTGCGTATGACTGTGTTCTCTTCATCAGAATGCATTGAATCTGTGGGGTCCTGGTCTGGTTCATCAATCGCTGAATCATGGTCACTTGGTGCTTTCCCAGTTCCTCCGTAACTTGTTCTACCTTTACCCTTTTCTCCATTCCGAGCACTGAAACAAAAACATTCTTTATGTCATAAAAAGACCAAAATTTAATATATGTGGCACATTTGTATATCATCATGTCCCACCACAATGGCCATATTGTAATTAATCTACAGCTGCATATGAAAAAAAAAAAAAAAAAAAAATCAACTGTAATTAAATGAATTTTCCTTCCATGACATATGAACTCACCTACTAAGGAGTCTTAGCACTAAATTGTTGTAAGGCCGATACTGGCAAGGACCAAATGGTGTTGGATGGTGCCTTGCATGGTCATAGTAGTCACATAATTCATGAATCACCCGCTGTTCAACTGATGATAGTAGTCCACCAGGGATAGTTTGGCACATAAGGAATGCTCGCACATTTTCACGTGGATTTCTTGTTACAGTATTATCAAGAACATACAACTCTCTCTCTGCCAAAAGAATGAATTTACCAAATATCAAATTTTGTCTTAATTAACTTCAAATTAGTAGATCTCAACCAAAAGTGTAGAATTCTTTATCATTACTAACATTAAACATAAATCCATAATTGCAATGTGAAAAGTACATGTGAAAATGCATACCTAAATGTTTCATATTATCAACAGCTTTCATCCGATAATAGTAGGGTGGTAACTCAAAGCCAACTTTGTTATCCATTTCAGAAGTTAGAAGATTAGGTTCGCTATAAATCTCAGAAACACGTTCCAAACGACGCTCAATTTCCCTTCTTAAGGACTGAAAGTAATGTAAAAAAAATTATCATTTTTTCTTCAAAGACACTTGTTTAAGATACCAGATTTCAAGGGTATTTTGGATACACAAAACCAACCTTCTTTGCTTCTTGTCCTGGGACATGAGGATCTCGTTTTGATCTGTCCTTGATTCTAGAGAAGTGGCGCTTGAAACATGTCACCACCAAAACAATAAAAATAATGAAAGCCCCTAATACTATGAGGGGCATAGCCCCAGCAAGGACCATTACACCTTGTGTATGTTCACCTGGAAAAGGAAATTTCTTTTAGGTACAGTAACAAATAAAGACCAACAGCCTGGAGGTAGCTAGGCTAAAAGGATTAGTACTATGGAGTTGAAAAGGTTAATAAAATTTGTTGATGATGCAAAACTGTGTGGAATGGCAAATGATCACTTAAACCAACTAGATATTCAAGAAGATTTAGATAAACTACAGTATGTCTGAAAAGTGGCTAATGAAATTTAACACAAGTAAATGTAAGCTTACACGCATGGGTAAAAATAACAATAAATATGATTATACGTTATTTAGAAATTCATTAACAAAAGTGGATAGTGAAAAGTATCGTAGCAAAATTATTAGTAATGATTTCAAATCATCAAAGCAGTTTATTTCTGCCTCGGAGAAAGCAAATAAGATTCTAGGACTGAGTGCATGATCGTTTGATTTTAAAAATCCATCCATCATTAACAAGCTATATAAATCGTTAGTTTGTCTACATTTTGGAATATGTTGTTTCTGTATGGTTACTAAATCTCATTAAAGATATTGATAGATTGGAAAAAGTACAGTGGCAAGCCACAAAACTGATTACAAATATCAAAAATAAATCATATGAAAATTGACTAAAACATGTGAATCTATTTTCCTTAAAAAAAAAAGTGTAGACTCAGGCAATTTGATACAGGTCCTTAACCTCTTCAATACGAGTAAAGTTCTCACAGGCAACATCAGTTGCCTGATGTACAATGATTCAATGATGCATTACAAGACTCGCATTATAAAATATAGAGTTACAGTTGCATTACTCATTCTCTTTCTCTCGGAATATTAATAATAACAGAAAATATGATCAAGCCATTTCACAGAATATGGGGGTCACTTAGCTACAACTACAAAATAAATATAATCAAGACACCAACATATATATCCACTCGCACCTCATGATGCCTACATAGACATCATTGTATGGAAGGGGAGATTCTAAAGGGAAATGACATCAAAAGTGATAAAATTTTCTTTAAGGAGTGACAATAACTTTCATATATAATGTAGCAGAAATTAATCTTACCACAAAAAAACAAGCATCATGTTAATTCATATGCTGCATTTCGGTCATTTAGTTACTTGTTAGTCCTTGTCAGACTTTAGTGTGACTGACTTTTGGTACATGTTTTCATAAATGAATTGTAGCTAAGTTCTAAAAAAGAGGACCAGTGTTAGATTAGATATTCTATTATGATGGTGTTTTTATTCTACAGCTTTTGTTAATCAAGGACCTCATTTATTTCGAAAATTATAATTGTCTTAATTTAGAAAATATAACCAATAATGGTAATGACCCTCTCTATATCTGTTAGATCCCTTAAAAACATTGAATATAAATGATAAGTATGATTACCATCCAAAATCCTATATTTACCTGATTTTTATTATAATTATAGAAGTTCTTGATCAAGATAATGTGGGTGATTAAGATAAAAGTTATCAGCAGTGACACAACAAAACAGTCGTCACTATGTAAATAATATGAGTTCATTCAGTTTCACCTTTGGTATTGCAATATTCTAAAATACTTGCATAAAACAAGAACAAGAGCTTATGGAAATATCTATCCTATGCCATCCTAACCTAACCAAGCTGAGGACCTCAAAAACATACATTCATATTGGTTTTGGTCAATGTGACAACAATAGCACCACAGAAGCAATATTTGTCTTAATTAACCAACCGGGCACAATCCCTTTCCAATGTACCACAAAGATAAATAACATGGATTACCAATAGCCAGAATAATATCATATGCAACTCTCAAAATAGGAAGATTTAATCAATATAATATGAATATAGGTTTAACTTCTTTCTTACCTTATTATCCTTAGAGGTTACATGATGAATAAAGTAGCCTGTTGGCAGCCACAAGTGTTATACTACCCAGTACAGAAGGGGCTAATAAACTTATAATGTATTTCTACGAAAACAATGTTTCAATCTATCAGGGTTAGGGTATTACTATTGTGCAGTGGCTTTTAAATTGTATTATAATCATAATGAAATATAGTTACCTTTTTCCCGATACCACTTCTGTCCAGACATATATCAAGTAAGTACCTGATATTCAGTAACAAAAGAATGATATAAGAATAGTCATAGTCAAAAGTCAGCAAGAAATTCCAACAGCTGCACGTCCACCTCCCTAGGCCACAGCTATATTTATGTCGTCAGAGTCGAGACGTGATGAACTGAGATGTCAATGGTTTGTTTACATTTGACGTCACAATTGTCCGAATGTTTGGAAACATAAAATATCCCTTGTTTAGGAAAAATATATTTAAACAATTTGTTGTTCTCTGTTTTTGTTTAACTTTATGAATCAAGTAGACTATAGTAAGAGTAAACTTTAGTAAGGACAACTTTGTTGCATTCGAATGCTGCTGAAGTAAGAGGGACTCGATGGAGATGTTATGGTCAGGATGGGGCCATCAATTAACCAATCAATCAATGGAGGCTAATATTACTAACACGTTACTTATCATATTTCATCACCCATTCCCATTTCTATGGTAGCATACTATGTAAGTTCCTTGACACAAATAATCTCAAGATAGTGATTATGTTTGCATATATATTTGTGTGTGTATATATATATATATACACACATATATATATATATATATATATATATATATATATATATATATATATATATATAATATGCAATAAAATACTAGAAACGTATGATCTACAGGTGCAAGGTAACCACCATTGAAAAGAAACAACCGGAACAGAACGCTTTCGTGTATCACATCGTCAGTGCAGGTGTAATACACGAAAGCGTTCTGCTCCATTTGTTCCTTTTCAATAGTGGTTATCTTGCACACACACACACACACACACACACACATATATAAATATATGTATATATATACATATATGCATATATATATATATATAATATACGGTTTATTAGGTATGACAACATTACTGCTGAAAATATACATCCTACAATATTATAACATTATAAAAATATGGCAGTGAAAAATTTTTGTTACAATAATAAAAAAAAAAAAGTAAGCTAAGGAATAGCTGTGTTGTACAGCATTGTTATTTCTTCTTGTTGTTGTGTGTGTGTGTGTGTGTAATTTACCATGGTCTTTGGATCACGTGTTGGACTCGTGATCGACATCTATTCCCCTGCCGGAAGAGAGCTCAGAGCTCGTATATGTGTGTGTGCATACATATATATATATATATATTTATGTATATACAGGGTGACAGAAAAGCAGGAACTTTTGAAAAAAAAACACAATAAAAATAGAAGAAATCCAACAAAAATATTGACAGCAATTTAACCGCTATAACTTGCCTTTTAAGACACAGTAATCCAAATTATCAATATTTGAAAAATTACGTCCTGTTGATGGCGTCCTCCTGCACGTATGCATTCTTCCAATCTGCTGTTGAGGTTCCCCATTGCTCGCTGCAACATCTCAGTTGGGATAACACGAATTTCGTCTTGAATTCTTTATTTCAATTCATCCATTGTCCTTGGCCGAATCGTGTAGACCCGATCTTCAGGTAGCCCCACAAGAAAAAATCACAAACGAACAAACCCGGTGATCTTGGGGGCCAGGGAATGCCACCGAATCTTGAGATGACATGGTTATAGAATAATTCTCGCACAGCTGTCATTGGTTGCCTTGCAGTGTGTGATGTCGCACCATCCTGTTGAAACCAGGTCTCGTGAAGTTGTGAAAATTTGTTCAATGCAGGTGCAACAAAAGATTTCGACATCTCAGCATACCGATCCGAAGTGACAGTCACTGTGCTCCTTTGTTCATTTTCGAAAAATTAAGGTCCGATAACCACATGTGACGAAACTGCACACCAGACTGTCACCTTCCTGACGTGTAAATGACGTTCATGAACTTCTTTAGGGTTACTGTCTGCCCAGTAACGATAGTTCTGTTTATTCACGTAACCTCTGAAATTAAAATGGTCCTCATCTGACATCCACAACTTGTCCAGAAATTCATTGTCCTCGTTTATGTTTGTCATAAATTGCTGGCAGAATAATCGCAACTGGCGATCGTTTTCCTTCATTTGTTGCACGATCTGCAGCTTGTAGGGATGAAAATTTATACAAAAATTGAGAATTCGGAGAACACTTTCTCGGGACACACTGAATCTAGCTGTTTGCTTACGAACTGAACGCCGTGGGCTCCATAAGACTGAAACGCGTACAGCTTCAATATTTTGTGGAGCACGAGCACTCCTCGGTCGTCCTGTCATTTTTTTTTTTTTTCTTTTTTTAGAGCAGATCCAGCCTCTTCAAAGTTTTTAATCCAAGTTTTTATCACGTGTTTTGAGGGAACCCGTCCATGACGTCCTAAGTTGAAAAAACGTCGGAACTCCCTGTGTGCACCTTCCAAACTATCATTGTTTTTGTAAATTATTTTATGGCGAAAGCACGCTGTTGGCCGTTCCACTGCTCCATGATTACTAAATGGCGAGTGTTTACAGTTCCGCAGTGCTGCCAACTTCCCGTTTTTCAGTGTCACCCTGTGTATACACACACACACATATATATGTATATATATATATATCCTACATATGTGTGTGTTATATTGATATTAGATTTTCTCTTATGCATATTCTCTGTGGCTAGGAAATTTTTCTCGAAGAATGGAGTAATGATATTACATTTTATATGTTTGTGTTCATACTTGCTTTTCACTAGGGGAGGTTACAGGATAACTGGGAGAGGTTACTGGGTAACTGGGAGAGGTTACCGGGACTTGGGCAGTGGCAGATTACCGTATGCTTGGGAGAGCCTCCGGCTTCGGGTTGTAACGAAATGTCGAGTGCTTAGTTTCGTGGCATTTTGTCCCATATTTGACTTTATGATATTTTGTCCCATACTTGTGTTTGTGGCGTGCTTGAGCTAGTGGCGGTTATTCGCATGCTTGGGAGTGCCTTAAGGTCCTCTATTTGTATGTTTGAATATAGATTCAGCTCTTTGACATATAATGTTTCTAAGATTGGGAGGCGTTTATTGTCTGTACATATAACCAAACTCTCTGTATTTTCTTCTAACATTTGTTTTTGTCAGGGCTATGCTATATTCAGTTCCCAGGTGGTTCAAAGGGCTCCTGGTGTAAGGTGAAAAGAAAGGCGACAGGATAACCTCATTGTCGTCGTTCCAGTATAGATGGAGGGGAGGGTTTCACAGTTCCCTCGGTTACATTTGAACCTATAAATGACATGTGACTTCTGAAGTACCTTTCTTGGTGAAGGCTGTTGTTATCATTATTTTATTTTTCATTTATTTGTTTATTTAATTAATTTATTTAGGAATAGATCACTTTTTTTTTTTTTTTTTTTTTTTGAGGGGGAAGTTGACTGTCTTGATGTTTTTCTTGATAATATGTCTCATTTTGCGTTCTACTTTGTAAGCTGTTGTGAATGCGGATTTATAGTAAATATCAATTTTCTCATTGTTACGGTTATTGTCATTACCTTTGTATCAGCCGTTCATTATCTTCTTGGTCTGGCAGTTAATGTCTTTCTCACTGATTTCATTGTTGAAAAGTACTTGGGTAGAGAACTCAATTTCATTATGTACTTATTTCCAGGTGCTACAGTGGGTGAGTGCTCTCTGGATGTAGGCGTCGATGGTAGAGTCCTTATATCTCTGAGTGTACTCACTTTAACCATTAAGGCAGTGCCCAGGGTTGATGGGTTTGGTGTATATTTTTGTGTTAAAAGATTTTTTAGTTTGTATTATGAGTACGATGAAGAAGGGCAAAGCTCCTCCAACGCTGTCTTCCACAGTGAAGGTGAGCTCAGAGATTTCTTGTAGTATGAGCCGAGATTTAAGAACATAAAAATGAAGGAGACCGCAAGAGACCATAAGGCCTACACTAGGCAGTTCCATGTCAATTACCACCTGTCATCCCCATCTATAGATTTGTCTAACCGTTTCTTAGAATAATCTATTGTTTCAGCACTCACCACATGGTTACTAAGTCTATTCCATTCGTTGACCACCCTATTAGTAAACCAATTATTTTCCTATTTCCTTCTTAAATCTAAATGTGTCCAGTTTAAATCCATTACTGCGAGTCCTGCCCTGTTGTCTTAATATGATGACCTTGTTTGCGTCACCCTTGTTAAAGCCTTTGATCCACTTGAACACCTCTATTAGATCACCCCGCACTCATCGTCTTTCCAGGGAGTGTAAGGTACTTAAGCCTCTCATCGTAAATTAAATTTCTGAGCCCATGTATAATTTTGGTCATTCTCCTCTGCACTGATTCTAGTGAATTGATGCCCATTCTATAAGACGGAGACCAAAACTGTACCGCATAGTCAAGAATGGTTACGATACAGGCAAATAAGGAAACATTTTATATACGAGTCGGAGTCTATGGTGCAGAGTGGGAGAAACGGAGGAACGTGATTGGTCGAGACTAGCTAATGGGGACCTAGGCATTGATCCGGGGTCCCGTTTGCGGACCTGACTAAGCCGTACGTCGTTCGTCTTCTTTTCTAACAATCTTATAATTTAGGTGAAAGTTTATGAGGCAAGGAATGATGTACATGTCGGCGATTTGAGAGTTCAGATTTTTTTTTTTTTTTTTTTTTTTTTTTTTTTTTTTTAAGGAGCTTCCAATTTGTGAAGTCGGAAGTTGTCTCTTACGGTTTGCAAGATGGAGGTATCTTCGACTAGAATTTCTATAGTTAGACTAATCCTGTGGGCCTCTTCTGAGTTCCGAAGAAACATTCAGAAGAGGTCCACGCTCTTAAAATTATCCTCCAGGTAAGCTGTATGTAGTTTGGTTAATATTGTATCACTTTGCCGTACTCCATTCCCGAACTATATTTACTTTTTGTATATCTTTGTGTAGTCGAATAATAGCGGCATTTTTGCACAAATGTTTTCTAGAACACTTACAATATGTTCCCATGTACCCTGTTTGCGTAACGAGTTTAGTATCGCAATTTGTTCTCCCGAGTCAAAAACCTCCTCGTAATCTATAAAAAGCTAAACAAAAAGGTATATGGAATTCTCTCGTTTGCTCTATTACTATTATATTCTAATTCTATTAACATTATGTATAGATTGTGGCACCTTGTATACAGGCAGGAGATACAAGTAAATGGTAATTAATGTAAACAGAAATGGCAATTTGATGGTTCTAGAAGATTCACGCCTGTTACACGCATGTACGTGCACACATACAGAATTCTAACTATGCATTTATTTTTTATTTGTCTACAAATTGTCTAGAGTCGAATATCAGCTTCTTAAGCATAGCTCTTCTTTTGGTCGGTTTATATTTAATATTTGCACACGCGCGCGCACACACACACACACACACACACACACACACACACACACACACACACACACACACACACACACACACACACACACACACACACACACTATATGTATATATATATATATATATATATATATATATATATATATATATATATATATATATATATAGTGTGTGTGTGTGTGTGTGTGTATGATTCACCATGGTTTTGGATCACGTGTTGGACTAGTGATCGACAGCTATTTCCCTCCCGGAAGGGAGCTCAGAACTCATATATGACCGATCTTTGGGTAATGCTGTGACCTTACACGCACACCCAACTCCCAGCCCACGAGAACTGAAGTAACGACTCGCAGCACAATTATACTGAAATTATTTCAGTCCTGGGCGGGATTCGAACCCAGACTGCCGTAGTGACAACCGGGAACTCTACCACTGCGTCACGAGGCGTGTGTATGTGTGCGTGCGTGTGTGCGTGTTTATTTATACATATACTGTACATACCAGTTTTGACTACCACCAAATGATCTTTTTTAATTGTTTAATTATTAATTATATTTAATTTCCTTTAATTATATTTGGTTTAGCGAAAAGTTAAAAATATATTATCTATATTTGTATAAAGTTAATTGTTAGCGTTTATATGTTCTGTTGGAATGGCGTAGCAATTGTGGGCAATAATCATATTGAGTTACTTCTTTACCTGTTGGATGACATTGAAGTCAACGAATCAAACAGAGAAAAACAATGTCCATAATATCGGAAAGGATCGACTGGAATGTTTGTCATCGATATCTAATTCCCGTTTCGAAAGTCTACGGTTTGTACGCTTGTGGAAGTGGTCACAAAACATTGCTGCGTAATACTGGCAATACCAACACATTTTAGCAACGCCACTCAGAACTTATTTTTCCAACTGTAATTGGATCAAAATTATTTTTCGTTGTTTGATGATGGTACAGATCACAACGTGCGCAGTTTTCCCACCATTAAATTTGTTTACGTAACATTCGCTGTTCATCATCACTTAAATTCATGAAATATAAATATTGTATAACATTATTGGTTACAACCCAATAGAGTGCAGGGTTTTTTCATCAGTCGAATAAAATCATCTGGCGGTACACAATGCACCAGTCAAGTAGGGTACTCAAGGGCAGAGCAACGGGTCATGCAAGCTGGCTACTGCCATCATTCCGTTTCCATACTGGTAAGTTCGTCCACACCAAATCTACAAATGCTTAAACATTTGTAGTGTACACTGACATATTACAGTCGTAAATACTTTCACATTATGACGCATGTCCCTTGTCAGGGTCACTATTATCATAATAGATAAAACAATAGCATGACAATTAAGTTTCACTTGTAGTGTTGCAGTCGTATATTTACTCAGGAAGTTGCAGTGTTTCTAATGACATTTAGGATATGTTCCACTGTATCTGTCGGATTTTTCCTTGAAAGTACTATTGGTACCAAGTGAAGTGGGCATAACCTTTTCTCGAAAACAAATATGTCTCGCGCCGGGCAATGGTCGAAAAGTCGGTCACCTGGCGAATTCGCCCACAACCTCCCGGGTAGCTGCCAAACGCCGCAAGAAACTGTATTTCTATCCCATTTCTCTTCAGATATTTAGAATCGATAATTTCTGTGACTTACAGCGCATTAAATTATTTAACAATAAAGGGGAGTGTCAGTTTAAAAGTTTATGAAATGTCTGGTGGTGTTATTTTGGAAATTAGGATTATGGATTGCCAACAGAGATAGTTGCCAGGTAAATCCATTCTAACCCACTCCGACCGAGCTCTCGACTCAGTGCGTCAGTGTAGCTTGGGAAAGTGATTGGAGAGTTGTACGCGTCACAATCCACGCCGATAAAGTTGTTATTCAAACATTGTGACAGTAACTAAATTATATTGGCAAGTGCTTAACTTAATTAGAGGAACTTTTTGTAGTGTGTTTGAATACAAAGTTTGTCGTCGCATGTTTATGTCAGGACACAAGCAATGTGATAGACCCGTGCAACATTTGTTTAGTAATACCCATCGAACTTTGGATTAACATTGCCCAGGATTGCAAGAAAGGTAAAGGAAATGCGTTGTTACCAACGACTGTCAGTTGATATTCACTCAGTTTAAAGAGGTATCTAGGACAGTAGGATGTTTATGTTTTAATCTTTTATGATTAATGTTTCGATCTTTCTTTATATATGATTTGAATGTGAATGTAGTTGAATAGGGGATCTGTGTGTGGAGGGGGGAGGGGAAGGGGGTAGGGGCTGAAATATGATGGTTACAGAGATATTATTAACAGGTGTATCCTAGGTGGGTATACATTTTGGGTGAATGTAAGATAAGATAGAAGTCCTAATAGAACAATTTCCTTCTCTTCATGTGTAAACCCGTGCCAGTGCATTATGTAAGAATCGGTTTATTTTGCAGGTAGTTTTATTCGCGTTCTTGGGTAGGTTTGAAACCCAACCACCACACCCTAGATAGGGACAAATCTGTTTATGATTCATCAAACCGTCTGGATCACGTGCTGGACTCGCGATCGACATTTACTATCATCCTGAGTGAGAGCTTAGACATCGTGTTTAGACCAATCTATGGGGACTACTGTGACCTTGCACAAACTCACACACACACACACACACACACACACACACACACACACACACACACACACACACACACACACACACACACACACACACACACACACACACACACACATATATATATGTGTGTATATATATATGTATGTATGTATGTATATATATATGCAGGGCTTTCACATCACCGTGATGAATATGCAAAATTACCTCAGAAGAATAGAAAATTGAAGACAGTACTTCCATGTGCTATATACTTCCTTTGTCCGAGGATGTAATATATACACATATACGATATAATGAAACGCACACACGCACGCACGCACGGATTCAGCAGAATTGAGTCCAACCAAGGAGAAAGACGTGATGGAAAGAGAAATTGTTAGGTCGGAACTCAACCGAGACGTGGGCACAACATGAGTGGTCAAAAAGAAGAAGGAATGAGGGAGACACTGTCAAATACGATGACATCTAAGCGTCAGTTTATAAAACACGAAGACACATTTCTAAACTCCCAAAGAGGAACAAGAAATGTTGAAACGTATTATCCAAAAAGAAATAGGACAGAGCAGTAGATAATGGAAGTAGACTTCAAACGTAGTTTCATAAATAGATCGGTAGATGACGGAAGTAGATACTGTGTGTCGTGACTGATAATGGATTCGGGTTTGAGGTATTCTGAATCATAAATTTTCGCGAAACAAATGCAATTTACATGACTCATACAGCCCCCAAGTGTGTATGTACATGATCATCGACCGATCTGAGTCCAAGAATACGCATGTCGCCCGAGACGTCTTGTATCAAGTATTAATGTACAAAGGATTACAAAGGCGGAGCATGCCGACAGGAGACCTTTTGGTCCAGAAGAGGTCTTATGGTGTTTAGTTCGGAGTTGGAAATCGGGGAGATCAAAGAATATATCAGGAGACGACTTCATGTTGAGGTTCTTTCCGGCTTCTGTTTAAACACTAATAGTTAATATTGACCGTTGTCGTCTTTGTCGTCGTCGGATTAAATAAGTGTTTTTAACCAGAAATTGAGAGTTGGAGGCCCAAAGACGGGGCACCACCACGATATCGCACTGAAGACTTTGAACAATTAGTGGAGATATTTAACGAGGGTAGGAGCAGAGGGGTAGTAGAAGCTGACAAGGGGTTAGCATTCTTAGTTTTTCAGTGGAAGTTAGTCCCCAATCACAAAAGAATAATGTGTGACCGGTAGGTAGGGATGGTTTCAGTGTTCCAGAAATATTGTCTGCATATAACTTTTGTCGTCAAAAACTCTTACGGGAGAGAGATAGAGATAGATATCTCACATCCTATACAATTTTGACTAAATTGTTAGCTATGTCGTCAAAGAAGAAAGGAAGAAGGAAAGAAGAGTAAAATGGGTCACATGAAAAACTGTCACCTCAGAACGTCCACATGAAGAATCGTCACCCCACAAGAACCCACCTGAAGAATTGTCACCTCAGTACACCGAATATCAACAATGGAATAAAGATTAGGTTACGTTAGGTTAAGTTAGGTTAGGTTAGGTTAGGTTCAGTGAAGGTTATGCTTATTGTCATTAACTTATACAACCGAAGAATCGTAAACCCAGGATGGCCCACATGAAGATTTGTCACCCAAGGATAGCCCATATGAAGAATTGTCACCCAAGGATAGCCCGCATGAAGAATTGTCACCTTGTCGAAGTCTGGCGTGACACAGTAAAATAGATATACAATGAGGAGGAAACACAAAGGATGGGATCCCCTTCCCCTTTTATCAGACCTAGACGTTCCTCTCACCTGAATAAAATCGTCTGGCTCCATAAAAAACAAAACCTTTCAAGTGCTGTACGGCACGGAAACAACAGTTGTATGACTGTAAAAAGAGAAGAAGAAGAACATCGCCTGGCAGAGTGATCAGAGTATAAGGAAAAGCGTCAATCACCGGGTACGGACGGAGCTAACCTTGTGGTGCCTGGACACGACTTTATCCGTCCTGGTGGTGGTGACGGGGGGGGGGGGGCACCAGACGTAATGCCGAAGGGTCAAGGTGACGAGTGATAAGTCGAGTGTCGAGTTCCTGGACCATCGGGACTCGAACTTGGGTCGCTGCCAGAAGGGATGACCCATCGCTGTTGCCGCCAGACGGGTAGATCCTCGCATCCATCCTCCAAGGGGGTCCCGACCCATTGGAACCCCGTTCACACCTGGGAGGCCTGTTGTTCCTCTGAGGTATAATTGAGGTGGTTAGCGTCTTAGCCCCGTTGGTACCGAGGGCGTGGATGAAGTTTTCCAGTGTTTTTTGGTCGATAGGAATATAATAGTATAGGGATGTTGGATGAAAGGGAATCAGGCTTTATTTAATATTTTCATTTATTTATATTATTTGTTTTTTATTTTTATTTATATATATATTTAAAGTTCCATAAACATTGACATGTCTAAGGAAAAAAAATAGGACGCTTTGGCAAATCAAGGACGGTCCCTGCTGGCTCTGCGAGGCGTACATCAAAGAGAATCATCTCCCTCCTATCATGTCTTCAGAACCCATCAACACCCTCACCTCTGTCAGGAGGTGCAGCCTCGAGGGGCTGGTGCTCGGTCTCCGGACTGTGTCCAGGAGGTCTCTGTGAACTTGGACTGAATTTCCTCCATCTTACAACCGGCGACTGATCATATTACTTTAAGTCGGCGAGAGAGATGGATACAGTCCTACAAAATAAGTCAATAAATGAATGAATAGACAAATAATAAGTATCTTCTCTACTGTAAGTGTCCAACTCGACCAAAATCAACACCTCGTATCCGCTCTACGTTCAGACAAGGTAGTGGGCGGGAAAGTGCCAACTGGGACGGAAGGGGCTGCAGCGACCTTGGAACGGAGAACTACTAGTCTAAGGGAGCAGCAGCAGACTGTTTGTCGGATGTGACGTCATGTCGATCCTCTGTCCCCCACCCACCCGGGAGGGATGGACCGAAAACGCCTTTACAAAATAAATAAATAAATAGAAATAATAATAATGATATTGATAATGATAATTAAAAATAATAGTAATGATAATGTTGATAATAATTATGATAACCGACGTTCATGGACTTTTGGCAAATTTCGTCAAGTTTGTGTCTAATATTAGTTTGTCGTCTTGGTCCCTCCACCTGCAGCTAAATCTGTTGATATTTATGCGAACGAAACCTTCAGCTGGCGAGATTCCTGTCCCTTCGCTTCCCCAACGACAAAAAAATCCTAATCTACTAACAGATGTGTCCTGTAAAGAAAACGTTCTGACTTCACCAAGGCTCCCATCAATATGTGGGACCCTCCCCCAGTGCAGATGAACAAGATATTCTCAGATCTGAAGAATATTTCATGAACGTGCTAGCGTTACGAGTATGTGCTCACAGCTTGGTTGGGAAAGTTGCTTCTGGCGAGAGATGGACCGGAAGGATAGAAGCGATGGTTAAGGACGGTCCATGTCAACATAAGGACTGATATTAAACGGCTGTTTGGGACAATTTCGATTCTTACTGAAGTACACGCGCGCACACACACACACACACACAGACTGTAACAATATATGAATTTAGATCTAAGCATGATAATTGGAGAATAAGGAAATAAAACACAAGTTGGAATCGTATGTGAATTTGTAGCCAGGAATGGTAACTAATTAAGAGGGGAAGATGCCTCATGAGCGTTCCTCATTTCCTGTATGCTGCAATTAGGCAAATATAATTACATAAACAGAGAGAGAAAGTGATACGATGACGTCTATACTGTGACGAATTACAGCCAAGCTGTGGTTCCTTCAAGTTCATCTGACTTTACATAAGCGATTCATTGATGCTGAGAGACATTTACAAGGCCAGATTATTTTGGGGAAAAACAATCGGAAACGTGATCAGGTTATCTTGATTTGCAACACAATAAAACAATGACTTCATATAATTACTTACTTTTTTAACAAACACGTGCGTACACACACCTCGTGGCGCAGTGGGTAGAGTTCCCGGCCGCCACTACGTGTCCAGGTTCGAATCACGCCCAAGGCTGAAATAATTATCAGTAGCGCTGCGCTGCGAGTTGTTACTCCAACTCTCGTGGGCCGGGAGTTGGGGGTTGTGTGTGTACGTGTAAGATCACAGCATTACCCATAGATCGGTCATATACAAGCTGTGTGATCTCTCTTCCGGAAGGGAAATAGCTGTCGATCACGAGTCCAACACGTGGTCCAAGACCATGGTGAATCACACAAAGAAACAAAGATGGCAGGACCCAGTGGAACTCCCCTAAACAGGAAGTTTCCCTTCCCTCCCTCCCTTCCCAGGTCGGCAGGTAGCGTTTTCCCATATCCTTGAGAAGTTGCGGAAGTTGGTAAACTATAAAGAGGTGACCATCTTCCCGCCCGTGGCTGGTGCTCCAACAAAATCGAGTCCAACTTTATCGTCCTCGGCTGTACTGCGATCATTATATCAACAGCTTCTTTCCACGTCTGTCGCGTTGATATGATACGCATGCGCACAGTCACATGTTCATGTGGCCGCACATACACAAGCCCACGTTCGAAACACACAGATGCAGGTGTATGATGGTGATCATCATTGTGAAGGAGACAAAACCATGGCGGTTGGAGTTGGGACCTGAATTCAAATCAGCCACGAAGGGAAAACAAAGGGAACTAAAACTAGGCCAGCATGATTTTTATCACATTTGTAAATAAGTACATGCACATATACATACATTTATAAAAAAAAATTGATTACTGCATTTTACTTGTATATAGTACATGTCTGTTAACAACATGGTGACCAACTGAACAACAGCTTGAGACCCGGCACGGGGTCTCGACCCCTACTTTGAAGGACCTCGAAGCTTGTGGCTATGAAGTTCCGGGACCGGGGGAGGGAGATGGGGAGGGTGATGTCCAGAGAGACTGCCAAGGGGATTCACGGGCCCCGGGCGAATTTAGTCACGATTGAAGATCTGGAAGTTTATGTATGTGTGTATATATATATATATATATATATATATATATATATATATATACATATATATATATATACACATATATACATACACACGTCAACCACAATTCGATTTAATTTTAAGCCATCAACATCGAGAAACTCGAGAAGGCATACATGCAGAAATTGAAACGTGGTACAGCCAAGGACTCGAACCTGCGCTAGCACGTGACAAGTGATAGTGACTTAACCGATTGCGATATATACATATATATATATATATATATATGTGTATATATATATATATATATATATATATATATAATATATATATAATATATAAATATATAATATATGTATATAATATATATATATATATATATATAGTATATATATATATATGTATATATATATATATATGTATATATATATATATATTGCTGCGTAAAGAGGACCATGGGCTTACAGGATGATAGCTAGTATAGGAGGAAGGCAAACAAGGAAGTAACAGAGTACACAGGACACAGGAATCTCGTATGTATCTTTGAGTATGTGAGATTTATATATATATTTGTTGTGTTTTATTTTAATTTGTTTCTTGAACTTTGACAGCCACGGATTATTGAAAAAGAAAATGAAAACGTAAATTCCTTAACCCACTTACTGGTAATTGTTCACTCGCAGGTGTCCGCGTTGTTGATTTTGGAAGAACCTAACACGTGCTAGCTTAACTTTTTTTCTTCTTCCAGTCAGCCATTACACACAAAGCGAGGTGGGTAGGCGTGGGAGAGGACTATCTCCCCCTCCCCCTCCCGTCACGCGTCCCTTTTGTTCCTTCCCACTGGCACCCCATCAGTACCTCGTCACTACCTCATCACTCCCCCCATCCGCATTGAGTAGAGTCATTTCCTTCTTCCGGTGCCAACAGACATCAGGCGCCACGCGGCGCCACGCGGCGCCTGTGGGAGCTGGAACGGGAATGGAATTCCAAAGGGCCAGTGAGACTTGGCGCCAATGCCAAAGGGTGGTGGGGGGAGGGGGAGCTGGGGGGGGCATTTGTGTCGGCGCCAGCAAGGCCTTGGGGTAGGGGAGGAGGTAGGTGGTGGTGGTGGGGTTGTAGGGAGTCGGTAAAATGGATACCATGACGATGTGTGTGTATTTAACTAGTTGTAATTTTACGGGAAGGGGAGCTATGCTCGTGGTGTCCTATCTTCATATCTCGTTTTATCTAGACTGTTTTTAAATTCGTGTATCGTTTTTGCACACACTACATTTTCATCTAACTTGATCCAAACTTCTATTATCCTGTGGTGTGTGTGTGTGTGTGTGTGTGTGTGTGTGTGTGTGTGTGTGTGTGTGTGTGTGTGTGTGTGTGTGTGTGTGTGTGTGTGTGTGTGTGTGTGTGTGTGTGTGTGTGTGTGTGTGTGTGTGTGTGTGTGTGTAAACTTCCTTCAAGAAGTGTAGCGTCGTTGCAGCTGCTACAGAATACTGCATCTACAGATTGGGGGGAATGTTGTCCAGGATTAAGTAAAATCGCCTCATGACAAGTAGAACAAGGACTAAATTACAACAATGCAGGAAAGGGGAGTTAGCAACAGCCTTGGGACCGGCTGAATAGAATATTCTGGTGTAAATGAACGAGCCATTGTTGGTGTTCAGTGTCGTGTAGGGTGCAAGAGGTGCTATGCAAACTCCATAACCCCCTTCCCTGGTGTACATGACTGCGCCTTCGTGTTGTATGTCGTCAGGCGATTTTATTCGGTTGAGGGTAAAGAGGTTCAATGTACCGACTGTAGAGGCTGTTCTTGGAGCTTTCAAGCTCGCTCTCTCTCCCCCTCCCCCCCGTCCTCTCTCTTCCATCCCCCTCTCCTCTCCCCCCTCCTGTCGCTTTGTCGTGTCTTCAGTTTCTTTAAAACTGGTTTTCGTGCATGAGCTTAGTGGATTTGGTTTCAGTCGTTCGTATATGTATCCTTAAATGCTATATGTGTATACTGTATATATATATATATATATATTTGTGTGTGTGTGTGTGTGTGTGTGTGTGTGTGTGTGTGTGTGTGTGTGTGTGTGTGTATGTTGATGAAGGTGGAAAAAGAAGTCACGGGTCTAGTTCCGAGTTACTGAGTTTATTCCTGACCGGTTTCGCTCTATGCTTCTTCTAGTTCACGGAACTAAACCCGTGACTTCTTTTTTCCACCTTCATCAACTTGTCACAATGTACCAGCATATATATATATGTGTATATATATATATATATATATATATATATATATATATATATATATATATATATATATATATATATATATATATGTATCTTTTCAGCCTGGTAAGATATTGGTACGTAATAAATGTTATGGCTAACGTGAGATGATTTCAACCGAATAAATAACCTAGAGACATAAAAAGTGGATTACAACATCGGGTTTCCCCAGTCGCCTGGAAGGAAAGTCACGAGTCATCTGGAAAATAAGAATCAATGGCTTGCTGGCGCTGAGTGGATTGCGTCCAAGTGGGGTCTGTCATAGAAAATGGGTTAATACAATTGGACATCGGCATTTATGATCACGGAGTCCAAGTTTGTTTTTATTAGGAAAGGTTTGTGTTTCTGATCGTGGGACACGGGAATTACAGAGGCCAGAGAAGTGGGAAGAAACAACTTCACCAATCGTGTAGTTAGTAGATGGAATAAACTTCCTGCAGAGGCAGTGCAATGTAGTTCAGCTCGAAGCTTTAAGAATCATTTAGATAAACACCAAAGCAAGATGCTGTAATGATTGTCATTTATTATATAGTATTTGTTTATTTGTTTTGTTATAATTTGTCAGTTTATTATTTGCTTGATTCACATTTATTATTAGTTGTATGTAAATTTATTATTATTTACTATTTACCTGTTTGTTTATTATTTAACTATACGTATGCACTTATTTTATGTATTATTTATATAATTATATTTTTCATTTATTCATTTATGTGTTTGTTTATCATTATTATATATTTTTTGCATCCGAGTTAGTTATGAACCAAAAGGTCTCCTGTCGGCATGCTCCGCCTTTGTAATCCTTTGTAATATATTATGCAGTTGAATACTGCAGTAGAGCCCACCATGCCTTCGCCTAAACGAATTAACATAAGTAGTCTGTGTTGTCCATTCATTGCGTTTTGTGTTTTCGTGGCTATTATATTTTTACATGTTTGCTTTATCACACTTCTTTTTTTCTTTCAGTTTATTATATCGTTTATGTGTTATGATATTGTTTTTTTTTTCTTTTATCCTTGCTGTTACCAAACGAGTTTGGTAAATGGTTCAGTTGGCAAGACTGATTTGGTCCGCCTGTCGTTCTTGCCATGGATGATGAGGTAACGACGACGCGTCGTCTCGCATGTAAACATGAAATGAACACATCGTACTCTTAAATTTTTAGGAAATTCTCGTGTACCCTTGCCTTTGAATACACAAGCATTGAGATAAAAGACTGGCTAAAGCTGTGACTCGTGTTTTATAAAAAGTAACGATCAGTGACTTAGTCAATATTGATGTTGCAGACATCGTAGATAATAAAGATGATTTATGGAACTTACCGACGCTATTCAAAGGAACTACTGGTGGAATAGGATTAAACATAAAATTTCTTAAAGCCAAACTTCTCTCTATCAGTAGTAAAATCCGAAAAATGTGGATGGAACTTGTGGATAAGAAACAGCAAAGTAAGTAGAAAGTTTAAAATATATTGGCGCAACAATTACGAAAGAAATGACGGAAGAAATACTTATCAGATTGGTGACGACTCGTCACTGTTGTAGTCTAACGCCAGTGAAAAAAAAATGTATCCAGAACTACTAAAGTACATATTAACAAATCTTATTACCAGACCCATTTTAACACATACGGATGAATCTTGGAATAGAGTGAAACTAGAAGAATAGAAAGTGTCAATTCTCGACAAAGAAGTTAACTGGAGAGGAAGAAGACATAACGATGATTTGAGAGAGATATTAGGGCAGGTGGTAACAGATGGGACCAAAAATGAAGAAGGTCTTGGAGCCAGGTGGTTCAGATGGCCAGAGAAGGAAGTCCAAGGGTGGAGGGAGGGAAGGGTTGGGTGGATTCAAGGGAAGATGGCCCAAGGAAAGGATGGCTGGATGGAGTGGTGGAAGAATTGAGGAAAAGTGGAGCAATTGGTCTGTACAGATGGGTCGACATTGCACATCATCGAGGTAAATGGAGGCGTTTATTGGCTGGCCAGAATCACTGTGTGATTTTAGTAATGTGTATATATATATATATATATATATATATATATATATATATATATATATATATATATATACATATGTATATATGTATATATAAATATATATATAATATATATATATATATATATATATACATATATATAAGTATATATATACATATATATAAGTATATATATATACATATATATATATAAGTATATATATATATATATATGTGTGTGTGTGTGTGTGTGTGTGT
>NC_134785.1:51992555-52007555 GCF_046742065.1 Oratosquilla oratoria | reverse complement strand
AAATCTTGGAATCTCGAGATTGGCCTTAATGGTCCCTTATAGGACCGGTGTGTCCCACAGGGGGAGGGGGGACAGGGATCGAAGGGGGGGGGGAGGGGACGATGTAGCTCAGTGTGCTCCACTGTGGTCACTTCATCCTATTTGGAAAGACTGTGTCTAAAGAGTAGGTATCATTTTCAGATTCGTTTAGTTATTATTTTGTAGTTTATAAAAGTGTAAGATAAGTATGTGTGTGTGTGATTCACCATGGTCTTGGATCACGTGTTGGACTCGTGATCGACAGCTTTTTCCCCCCCGAAAGAGAGATCACAGCTCATATATGACTGATCTATGGGTAATGCTGTCACCTTACACACACACACACACACACACACACACACACACACACACACACACACACACACACACACACACACACACACACACACACACACACACAAAACTCCCCGCCCACGAGAGTTGGAGTAACGATCCTCAGTGCAGCGATACTGAAATTATTTCAGCCCTGGACGGGATTCGAACTCAGACCGCCGTAGTGGCAGCCGGGAACTCTAACCACTACGCCACGAGTGTGTAATAAATAATGACAGTATTGCTGTTTTGAAGGTTTGACTGAAAGAAATTCAATACCGCTGCGCTGCGAGTCGTTACTCCAACTCGTGGGTGGGGAGTTAGGGGTGTGTGTGTGTGTGTGTGTGTGTGTAAAGGTCAGCATTATCCATAGATTGGTCATATACGAGCTCTGAACACACTTCCGGGAGGGAAATAGCTGTCGCTCACGAGTCCAACGCGTGATCCAAGACCATGGTTAGTTACTAATAGTGTTTCGTTATTCGATTTTATTCAGGTGATGCATACACACACACACACACACACACACACACACACACACACACACACACACACACACACACACACACACACACACACACACACACACACACGCACACACGTGCTCATACACACTGCAGCGAAAATTATTAAAGTTTATTGATATTTCGTTTTCGTAGTGAAAATATGCACGAGCAAACCGAGGCATTTCGCCAAATCCCCTTTGGACTCTAGATAAGGAAGTTAGGCGAAACGGGAAACTCGGGACAAAACATGATTTTGGCGGAAAAAATAATTGTGTGTGTGTGTGTGTGTGTGTGTGTGTGTGTGTGTGTGTGTGTGTGTGTGTGAAGAACAATTTGGCAAAATTGTAATGTTGGGGAAAGTCGATTTGGCGAAATGGGGGGTGGGGAGAGGTTCGTTTCGCCCTGCACCTGCACCTGCCCGGGCGGGCGGGCGGGTTACCCGCTGCCGCTGGCGGGTTGGGTCCGGTTGACCTAGAAGACGGCTGGATGACCCTGTGGCCCAGACACAGCAACAGCAGCCGGTTCCCAGACCCGTTCATGTGGGTCAGCGCTGAAATTCAGGGGTGTTTAGAAGTCATGGGGGTTTCTCGCACGGAATCGCTTCTGTTTCGCGAAATTTAGCCAACTTCAATTTTGCCAAATTAGATTTAGCCAACTTCAATTTGGCCAAATTAGATTTGGCCAAAATTTGGCCAAATTCAATTTCGCCTAATTTGGCCAAAATATGTTTCGCCTAATTTGGTAAAATTTGTTTTGTACAATTTTACCAAATTGGATGTAGCTAAAATCTGGCTAAATTTTGTATCGATTTGGCTAAATTAAAGGTCACAGAACTTGGCCAAATTCAATTACGTCTTGGCTAATTTATATTCCGCCATTTTTTCGCCAAAATCAGATAGTTATCAAATCAATTTCGCCAAACTCCTCTAACTTAATCTAAAGGAATTTGGCGTAATACTAACTAAAGGCTGTCTTGGCGCAGTGGTAGAACGCTGGCATTTGTTGCTGAAGCACTTGAGCCTTAAACACGGGACTCTCAACAAGACATGACGCGACGCTATCTATAGAACATGGGGATAAGTTTGATGAGAGTTTGGCGAAATGCGGTTTGGCCATACGTAATTTGGCGAAACATGGCATACCGTAGTTTGGCGATATCTACTTTGAGAAAATAGAATTTGGTTAAATGCACTTTGGCAAAACTCATTTTGGCCAAGAGCTGTTTGGCACAAGGTAATTTGGCGAAATACAGTTTGGCAAAATTGAAAGTTACTCTTGTCCGATTTCGATCGATATTTTTATATGAAAAGTAGATAAAAGTGATGAAATAGAATGAAAAAAGTGTAACCACTATTATTATTATTATTATTATTATTATTATTATTATTATTATTATTATTATTATTATTATTATTATTATTATTATTATTATTATTATTATTATTTTATTTCTTGACTTCTCGTAGGATCAGGTCACTGAGAGCATGGTCCCTAGTCCCATCACTCCTTCCCACTTTAGTCGCCTTTTACGACCCTCACGGGAAACTCGAAATATTTTTTTTTCCTTACCGCGGGGGACAAATGTGAAAAGGAAAAAGTATCTTCAAAGTAGTAAAAGCAGCACTTTAGAAAAAAATTACTTGTATCAGTGATACAGATCTAGCTGAGAACCTAGACGTTGAAAATATGTATATTGTCAGTCCTTTTGTGTATAATTTCGTGATGTTTTGTCATTATACTTATTGTTATTGTTGTTATCGTTATCGTATCATTAATATTAATAGTAGTAGTAGTATTATCATTATTATTGTTATTATTATTATTGTTATTATTATTATTATTATTGTTATTATTATTATTATTATTATTATTATTATTATTATTATTATTAATTTCAGTGTTATAGTTATTATTGCTTTCTAGTTGACGTGTGATACATAGTTACTCCTAGAAGGTTATAGAATTTCTGTAAGTTTGCCCGAACTCCCTATAAGTGGTTTCAAATTCCCTTAAGCGATCGCAAACTTCACAAACCTGTTCGTGAAGGTTTATCCGTTTATTGGTTCATGATTATCACATCAAAGGGCATCTGATAACAAGACAAAGGGGATTTCTCTGCCATGGTCTTGGCAAGTATCCAGCATTTCCTCAAAATTAGTTGAGAACGCATATTTTATTTTTACTATCATATGAATATCGGGTGAAGTAGTGTAAATGTCGTCTAATATAGTGTATTATATACTTTAGTGACACTATCGGGTAACATAGTGTAAATATTGTATATTATAGTGTATCATGTTTATAGTGCAAATAATGAGCTAATATTGTGTAATAGAGTACAAATATCGTATACTATAGTGAATATATCATAGTATTGAGTAGATATCGAGTAATATAGTGAAAATATAGTGTTAATTTCGTGTAATGAAATATGAATATGATCTAAATATAATTTTCGTGGAAACATTATATATTATCAATATCTCAGTATCCATATATTGTATTATGAGTGAATAGCTGTACGGGATAATGTGTGCGTGTGTGTGTATGTGTGTGTGTGTGTGTGTGTGTGTGTGTGTGTGTGTGTGTGTGTGTGTATGTGTGTGTGTAAGGTCTCAGCATTACCCATAGATCGGTCATATAATAAGCTCTGAACTCCCTTCCGGGAGGGAAATAAATGTCGATCACGAGTACGACACGTGATCCAAGACCATGGTGAATCACACACACACACTTGAATCACTGTGTCGTTTAAATTCCTGTATCCTCAAATCTGCAGTTGTGTGCGTCATTAGGTTTAGTAAGGCGATTCGCTCCAGCCTTATTTCTTGGGAGAAATCTACTTATGCCTTCCTTCCTTCCTTCCAGCCTGTCTTCTTCCAGAATTGTTATCCTCGTTTTCCAGTTCTAATTGTCCTCGCTTCCTTTTCAACCTGGAAATGGTCCTTCCAGCCTGTCTTCTTCCCCGAAATGTTGTCCTCATTTCCAGTTCTAATTGTCCTCGCTTCCTTCCTTCCTTCCAGCCTGTCTTCTTCCCAAATTGTTGTCCTCGTTTCCAGTTCTAATTATCCTCACTTCTTTCCTTCCAGCCTGTCTTCTTCCCAAATTGTTGTCCTCGTTTACAAGATTGGATTGTCCTCACTTCCTTCCCATGCTGGAAATGTTCCCTCCAGCCCGTCTTCTCTCCGAATTGTTGTCCTCATTTCCAGTTCTAATTGACCTCGTTTCCTTCCTGTACCTGGAAATGCGACCCACCTTGAACCTTACACCTCAGGGGAGGCTCTTTTCCTTCTGTTAGGACTTCCGCCAGGTGATTTTATTCAGGCTGTCGTCAGGTGATTTTATTCATCTCCCTGAACCCTCCCCCTCCTTTGCTAGTTTAGGGCTGAAGCCACCAAGTTTAATTAAGGGCGAGTTTTAAGAATTAAGTTAATTCCGCTTGGCCTTATACACATTGCCTTTTATGCAGCACTTTATCTGGTTGTGTGATTCACCATCACCATGGTCTTGGATCACGTGTTGGACTCGTGATCGACAGCTATTTCCATTTCCCTCCCGGAAGAGAGCTCAGAGCTCGTATATGACCGATCTATGAGTAATGCTGTGACCTTACACGCACACACAAACACAACTCCCCGCCCACGAGTTGGAGTAACGACTCGCAGCGCAGCGATACTGAAATTATTTCAGCCCTGGGTGGGATACGAACCCGGACCGCCGTAGTGGCAGTCGGGAATTCTACCAACTGCACCACAAGTCGTGTATGTGTGTGTGTGTGTGTGTGTTTACCTAGTTGTATTTTACGGGAAGGGGAGGTATGCTCGTGAGTCCCGTCTCCATATCTCGTTTTATCTAGACTGTTTTTAAATTCGTGTATCGTTTTTGCACACACCACATTCTCATCTAATCTGTTCCAAACGTCTATTATCCTGTGGGGAAAGCTGTTCTTTTTCAGGTCTCTTCTATAATTGCCTTTCTTGATTTTCTATCCATGTCCTCTTTTGTGTGTGTGTGTGTGTGTGTGTGTGTGTGTGTGTGTGTGTGTGTGTGTGTGTGTGTGTGTGTGTGTGTGCGTGTCAACTAGTTTATGAGTCAGCGCGCGTTGTGGAAGTAAACCTTGCTCAAGAAGACTCCTTGACTCCCAATGCAGGCCCCGGTCGACCCTATGACGATCACTTCAACGTCCAACTTAGGAGGAGATGATTCTCTCCCACCTCAGGTTCGAACAGTTGGCTCGAGACCTCTTCTTTCGCTGGAGAGGCTGCCGAAGAGACAAATAAAATCACCTGGCGACAGCCATGATAGGGGTAAATGTACCCTCTGGTATGGGAGGGGTGACCTTTCAAAATTTGTTTTTATTTATTTATTTATTCTTTCATCTATATTTATCACAGTAATCGGGCTGAGGCCTGTGACGTGCAGGGTGCATACACTCAAAGGTAGAACAGCATCATCGTTATTTAATATATGAATACAGAAAAATTTCCTGTTTTGGATACCAGTACTATGCAGATATACATGTTAGTATGTAATTCCTTTGCTACCACGGATTGGTAGGGGGTCTTGTCACTAAAATTAATAGAATCGCCAGGCGGCAGCAGGAAAGTACCATCCTGTACGGAAGGGGGAGGTGTATTAGCTATAGAAGGTTGATATGGAAATTAATAAAATCACCTGACGGCAGCCATGAATGAAAGGGAAAGTGAGGTTCTGAAGGAGACTGGACGGATATCAACGCAGTGTTGGTATGGTAGTTTAGACATGAAAATAGAAAACGTTGATTTAGAGAGTGGAGACTCGTTTCACTTGCTGATTTTGTTGCTGCTCGTTTCTGTATTCTCTGCACGTGGGGCGAGGGGGGAGGGGAGGGGAGGGGAGAGGGATGGGAGTGAGAGACCAATGCTCCACGTAGTTTGGAAGAGCGTCCGTCCCTGTCTAACCCGGCTGCTCCAAGGTCAACCAACACTGTGGAGCGAAGCAACGCAGAAAAACAACACTGTTGTTACGCAACCGTGGACAGGAGACATTATGGTGTGGAGAATATTATGACTTCCGACAAGTTTCCCCCGTCCCTTTTAGTACGTAATGCTGACGGTGTAAAGTTTGGTCTAGGTGATGGCCCCAACGAGATAATCCTGGGGTACTCTTATGTGAAATTACAACGTTCACATTGATAGCATAAAACTACATACCTGTGACCGGGGGTGACTCGTCAAACCCTGAAAAGTACAATGGCATCACAAAGCATCATGTATCTTTGTGAATATGTAATCATTTCACTCTGTTTTGTTTGGATATTCCATTAGAATATTATAACTTACCGTGGCCTTGGGCCCACTTGGTGATTTTCTTCGTCTTTGTTCTGGTGGTGTTGATGTACTGTGCGTCGACTTCGGGCGTGGCGTTGGGGGATGGAATGGGAAAGGGGGGAAGGATGAAGGTGTGTGTGGAGGGAGAGACTGGTTTTCTCATAGAACGCGTTCCCTCATTTTGGTTTAGCATACGCTTTGTCGCATGTACATTTCACAATATTGGGTTTATGTGAGGTCTGTGATTGGGGTAAATTTCATATCACTCCTCAATCACGAATCACTATATATATGTGTATATATATATATATATATATATATATATATATATATATATATATATATATATATATATAATGCTGAGACAGGGTACGATAGCAAATGGAAAATGTATTAGGCACACCAGCTCAGAAAATGGTAGACGTATGAAAGTTAGTTTGAGATAAGAAAGAAAATAAATTATTTAATAAAAAAAATGTATTATGTTGACTGACCTGTTGCAGACTTATCAGGTCAAAAGATAAGAAAGAGTTAAAGGTGAAAGTTATCTTGAGACAATACAGGATAGACAAACTTGGTCATCCACATTCAGTGCACAGCTTATCATCAACCTTCTTATGGAGACTAAGACCAAAAGATTAGTATGAGAATGGCGAGTTACTCTCTGTCCTAGATTTAGCTCAAATGAAGGCTCAATGTCTTATTGCACTACCAGTACTTCTGATCTTCCTCCTCCCTGAGGAAAATTATGTATTTTAAAGTCGAATAGAATATACAATTTACACAACCACGTGCAATAGCTACCCATTTAGTTATCTATTCCCCTCAAACAGGAGTGATTGTACACCAAATATTGGACAACGGAGCACTATTACCTCAGTCGGTAACAAAATACCAATACTTCAACTATCTCTCCACAACGCACTAAAAATATAGAAGCGCTGGTTAACTATAATCCATATCGACAACAAGTTTTAAGTCGAACATTTACGATGCAAACCTACGTAAACGACTCGTGTACATCGTAAATTTACGATGTCCAAAGATATTTTACGTCTCCAGTGCTTATAGGTGGTGGCAACTGTATCATGTATAACCATGGGGCCTTGGAGCACTTTCGTCTACAACATGCAGACTGCGTCATTGGCAAGGGACTATGGGAATGTTTTGTCCACAATTTGCTAAGTCTGAACTCACCTTTGTAATGAGAGATTGAAATTGAAATGGTCTTCCTTCTTTGTCGTTATAGATCATCTTTGTCTTTTCCTTCTTTATCTTCTATTGTGTATCCTGTGATACATTGCCCATCTGGTGAAATCTGGGCGAGACCGAAATGTAACTAAACCGGGAACTTGTATATTTTTACCAGTGATGGAAATTGATAGGGCGCATACTTGTTTTTATTTTTTTCTTATTTTTTACTTAACTCTTATTTTATCTTTTATTTCATTTTGATTTCTATTTTCTTATTCTATTTTACTTTATTTTATTTTTTCCATCGCTGTACTAATGAAGATAGTTGTTATTTTCCTAGCATAGATCCAAGGCGCAGCTAGTTTCTAAAACTCGTTTCTGTCTCTGTTTGTCTTTTCATTAATTTCATTCATTCATTTATCTTATTTGATTTATTACTATTTTTGTCAATTTTGTATTTTTTCATTCATCTTATTTTCTTCATCATTATTATTTTCAACATCGCCTTCTGAAAGTATCCTTTTATCCCCAGCCTATCGAATGCTCTCGAATCGTAAGGACGTTTGTTGTCGTCGAAGAAAACGGAGATGATAAACAGACTATGGCGCTCTCTCGTCGTTATATTGTTGTAAGAGACCGATTTTACTAATTCTAAAGTTCCAGGTTCGATCCCGGTCGCAGTATTCAAATAGTTAATAATTATGGTATCGAGAAGAATAATGTTCATAATGAATGAACGAGATTTTAGTCATTAGCTAAGGAGGGCTTGGAATTAGCATCGGCTTTCACCTCTCGAGATGCAATACTTCCCAGAATTCAACCTACCCACAGGCCCTCCTCCTTCACCTCCTCCTCGTCCTCCTCCTCGTCCTCCTCGTCCTCCTCCTCCTCGTCCTCCTCCTCGTCCTCCTCCTCGTCCTCCTCCTCCTCCTCCTCCTCCTCCTCCTCCTCCTCCTCCTACCCCTTTCCCTTTTGCCTTCTCCCTTCCCTTTCTTCCTCCTTCCCTTCCCCTTCCCCCTCCTTCCCTTTCCCACCACTTTCTCCCTCCCTTTCCTTCCCTCTCACTCTCCTCCCTCCCTTTCCTTCCCTCTCCCCCATTCCTTTCACTTCTCCCTAGCCTTCTTCCGTCTTGTCCCCCCTCCCCCTTTCACTCTTCCTCCCCCTCCCCCTGTCCTTCTCCCCTTCTCACTCCCCCTTCCCCTCCCTCTCTCTTTCTCCATTTCCTTTCCTTTCCTCTCCTCCTTTCCCTCCTCCCCCTATCCCTCCTCTCTTCTTCCCCTTCCCTTCCCCCCATTTCCCCCTTCCCCTTCCCCTCTACCCCCCCGCTCTACCTATCCATCTCCCCTTTACCCTTTTCACCGTTCCCTTTCCCTTCCCCTTCCCGTCTTTTGCTGTACCTCTCCCCCATCCCCTTCCCGTCTTTTGCTGTACCTGTCCCCCATCCCCTTCCCGTCTTTTGCTGTACCTGTCCCCCATCCACTTCCCGTCTTTTGCTGTACCTGTCCCCCATCCACTTCCCTCCCCTAGCGGTGCGGGAGTTCAAGGCGCCCAGGAGCAGAGTTTGCAAATGTCAGCCTTTCCGCTTCACCTGATCAGCCCACTTTGTCAGACGCCTCGAAAGTACCTGGACACTGATCTTTGCAGACTCTCCCTCCCTCCCACACACTCTTTCTCCCCCCCCGCTCTCTCTCTCTCTCTCTCTCTCTCTCTCTCTCTCTCTCTCTCTCTCTCTCTCTCTCTCTCTCTCTATATATATATATATATATATATATATATATATATATATATATATATTGTGTGTGATTCACCATGGTCTTGGATCACGTGTTGGACTCGTGATCGACAGTTATTAACCTCCCGGATGAGAGCTCAGAGCTCGTATTTGACTGATCTATGAGTAATACTGTGACCTTACACGCGCACACACACAACCACACACACACAACCATACACACACACACACAAACACACCCATACACACACACACACACACACACACACACACACACACACACACACACACACACACACACACACACACACATATATATAACTTCCCGTCCACGAGAGTTGGAGTAACAACCCGCAGCGCAGCGATACTGAAATTATTTCAGCTCTAGGCGGGATTCGCACCCGGACTGCCGTAATGGCAGGCGAGAACTCTAACCACCGCGCCACGAGGTTGTGTGTGTGTGTGTGTGTGTGTGTTTCTCCTTCGGTTGCATGAAATCGTCTGTTCTTAGCCAGAATTGAATATATAAAGTAGGGCATTCTGTGGCCGAGCGGACGAGGGCTCCTGCGTCTGGAGGCGAGCTTGTATGGTTGGTGGTTCGAATTCCGAAGCGAGAATCGGCACGGGACGGCAGTAAGGCCGGTCTTAATTCCTCGAAGTTTAAAAAGAATCAAGCCAGTGAATAAACAAATAGATAAATGAATGAATAAATAAATGATAAAATGAATGGAAAATAGGTAATTAGATGGATTAATTAAAATGAATAAATGAAAATATAAATTAATAAAATCAGATGGTGTCGGCAAAGTTAAACCGGCAAATGAATCGTACAGTCGATCAATAAAGTTCGGACAGCGAGTCTTTGGAGGAGCATCTCTGGGTTTTGGGAATCGTTTCTGGGGTTCCCCCAGGAGCTCTCAAGAAAGTCCCCAGACAGAATCCCAGTTGCAGCTGGTGGATGCAAAACGATATTCTTACCTGGTGGATCAGTAAGCAAAGAGGTCGAAAGTCGAAGTAGGATGTGGTGATCTGTCCAGAAAGGGTCCATAGTTTACACATCGTACCAAACCTCTCTTGCCAAAAGGGTCGTACTTAAAAAGAGAGAGAAAGAGAGAGAGAGAGAGCTCTGTGCGCCATCAGAAAGTAGAATTTTTACTAATTGCATTGGTTATACTTTGGAAAATCACCATTGATTTCGTAGGTAAGGACTAGTAAGGCAGATGAAATTAACTCGAAAACGAGGCTACATTCTACTTTTTAATGGTAGAAAGCGACAGTGAAAGATTTTAAACCTACTGCGGCTCCTAGACTTTCATAAGTCCTAAGGCACCTTTCATACACTTAGTTTGTGATGATTTGCGACCAGATTATATTTAAACAATTATGATAACAGACACTAATAATAGTAAAAGACAAAAGAAAAAGAAGAAAATAATGATTAAATACCTGTTTTATATTATCCTGCAGATAACGGGAAATAAGTTCGTAAATTGCCATTTGTATTTTTCGTAGAGGTCCTTGGCACTGTACCTGCCTCTTAAACCTCTTGGCACTGTTTGACAGACGGGAGGTAGAGTAGTGGATGAAATCGTCATAACTATGTAAAAAGTCCGCCAAATTTGATAAATTAAGCCGTCGGAATGGCGGTATTTGGAAATAGCCATCCTACCCTGTCCTGAACTAATATAATCTAACTAAACCTAACTTAATACAAGGGGGAAATATCAGCTACTATTTATGGACAATGTGAATAAGCTGAATATATTGTACTATCGTAGTTTAGTATAATTTGTTTTGTATATAAAACCTCAATTATCTTTTGAAATATTGATGCCATGTAATTTTTAATGGTATTTCTAAAATCAGGAGAGAAAACAACCTTAGAAACACTAAAGACATTTAAAGAAACAAAACTAGTGTTACCCAGTATAATATTGATAATGATAATAATAATGATTAATAATAATAATGAATTATGAGGGACGGTTCTTTTCATATCAACAAACCTATAATTGTTGTAATTTCTGTTGTATATAGCAAATGCGTTGCCAGATGAATGAAATAGCCTGGCGACAGGGACGATGTCAGGAAGAGTGCCACCCAGGACGGAAGGGGGGGGGGAGTTGAGGTGCCACAGAATAGACTGGCGGGGGTGCCATAGTAATAGAAACAGCACTGAAAGGGATGGGTGAAGTATGTTGGAGTGATGTAGTTATTAATGTGTTCTTTCAAGTTTGAACCTGGATTTATTTTCGCCGTTTTATCTATGTTATCTTTATCAGTGTTTCTTTACTCTCTCTTTTGTGGATGTCTGTGGTACCTGGATTTTTTTTTTTTCGAGGTGCATAGTAAATGGACTGATGTCATGTCAGGATATATATCTTTATGGCACTTATTTTTGCACTTACTCATGCGGTCGTGCACGCACACAAGCACACACACACACACACACACACACACACACACACACACACACACACACACACACACACACACACACACACACACACACACTTGGATGAGGTAATGGTAAAGAAAATATTAGTCACACTGATAAGACCAAGATTGGAGCACGCTGCGACACTATGGACACCCAGCATAATATATATATATATATATATATATATATATATATATATATATATATATACATACATATATATATATATATATATATATATATATATAAAGAAATTAGAAGGAATCCAAAGAGCAACGACAAAGATGGCACCAACTCTTTCAAAAATTACATACGACCAAAGATTGTCCAAACTGGAACTACCAACCCTGGAACAAAGAAGAGAAAAGGGAGATCTACTGGCCATTTACAGAGTCATGAAAGGCATGGAAGTCCTTGACCGAGAAGATTTATTAAAGTGGGACAAAAGAAAATCAAGAGCACCGACCTACCGGGGCTGGGCTGTGCTGATTGGCCCCAAGCAAGGCAGAGCGGTACTGATTGGGCCCAAGCAAGGCAGAGCGGTGTTGATTAGCCCAAAGCGAGGCAGAGCGGTGCTGACGAATCAGCGGCGGGTGGTTGGCCTCTAACGAGGCAGTGGGCAATAACTGGACCGTAGTCAAAAGGGTAGATCCGATGGGCAGTCTGGTGGGCGAGCGGGTGAGTGTAGATTTGTGTGAGTCTCTTTTCTTCCGAGCACAACTCTGAGAACAGACAATTAAGTGACTCGGGAAAGGTGTGTATTTGTAGGAGGGGAAGAGACATCTGTATGAAAATGAAAAGATAGTTGTGTATAAAAGAGGGTTATTGACACAGGGCGAATTAGGGATATTATTTTATTGTACGAGAGACGGCTTATATAGCGAGTCCCGGGATCACGCGGCAGTCTCATCGGCCAATCATCGATCGCTTCGTGACCTGATAGGCCGCCCTACCTCTGCGTCCCTGACAGTAGCTAATGTTAAGAGTGGCGACTGAGGACATTAAGGTGGCTCGTCCTAGTAGCCATTGAGCGTCGTTGTCCACGGGTCGTCTATGCGGCCAATCAGCTGTCAGCCTGCGTCCCGTGAATCGTGGTGTGGCGTGGTCGCCACAACGTTGTCTCTGGGTGAGATGATGCAAATCCACGGGATCAAAATTATTATTTTTTTTTCTTATGTATATTTTATTTATTCATTCGTGTATTTTAATGTTCTATTTATTCGTTTATTATTTTTTCTTTTATATATTTTTTTTCTACTCCAGTGTGGTTGTACTCGTATGAATGATCCACACGCTAATCATTTAGAGGAGACAAAAGTAAACTCTTGATTGATTATTGGAAAAGTCATGTAAATAGAGACGAAGACAAGAGCATGATTATTGCAGAAGTCATCTATGTAAATAGAGATCAAGGAAAATGCACAGGTCACCATTAGAAAGTTCTCAGTCATCAGAACGTATGCTGGAGATGTGAATCTTGGCTGTCAGATAGTAATGCCTCATTATTTCTCGGTAGCCAAGGCGTTATGTGTATACACTCGAAGGTTGTAACTGTGAATGGATAGATGGAGATTGAAAGCGGTTAGCGATGCATTCTTTCCGCTTGGGTTACTCTTTTTTTTTTTTTTTTTTTTTTTTTTTTTTCTTTTTTTTTTTTTTTTTTTTTTTTTTTTTGTCATGCGAGTTGAGCCGAGATGATTTATGTTATAGGTCAGGGGAGATGTGTATATGCACGCACACACACACACACACACACACACACACACACGCACACACACGCATATATATATATATATATGTGTGTGTGTGTGTGTGTGTTTATTATTTAACTATACCTATGCATTTATTTATGTGTTTTATTTGTTATTTACATTATCATAGTTTTATTTATTATTTTATTATTAATATGATTTTTTTTCTCGCATCCGACCTAGATATGGATCAAAAGGCCTCCTGTCGGCATGCTCCGCCTTTGTAATCCTTTGTAATTTGTGTGTGTGTTTGTGTGTGTGTGTTTGTGGTGATCCTATGCCAAACATTTGCCAACGATTTTTTTTAACAATAATTTTATTTGTTTTTGTCAGTTTTTATAATAATACTCGTTCAATTTTTCAAGATTCTCACAATTCCACATCGGTTGTAATTGACTTATTATGAAATTTTGAATTTTTCGTTGATTTAATTATATTCCTATTCCTGTTCAAAATTTTATTTTCCGATATTGAGATCACTTAATATATCTTCAAGTCTTCTTCTGTTTTTGAAATGAGAATAATGTTATCTGCAAATCAGAGGTGATTGATATGTTTTCCAACAATATTCAGACCTTTCGCCTCCCAATTCAACTCCAAAAATCACTTGAAAAAAAAATTGTAAATAACGGTTGATATTGTATCGCTTTGCCGTACTTATTTTCTGATCGTCATGTGTTTTTCATCTTTATGTAGTCGAACTACAGCAAACATTTGATGTGATTTATCTTTTTGAAGATTAGTTTAGTTCTCTCAGCACTGAAATTGTATTTAGCCGTACAACCTACTGTGACTTTATTTACAGAAGTATCATTACTAAGGCTGTTACTCTTATCTCCTGAAGGTAATTCCGTTTCTTATTTTTCCCTTTGGGCATCTGCAAAACTATTTGCAGCCTACATGCTTTAGGTAGATAGTGTTCACTGTTCTCGTCTTGTAGTTCATAGTAAAATTAATTAGTCTCTCGCCTCGGCCATTTTCCTCGCCATTCCTAAATGAACGATTCACCTGCCATATTCGGCCTCGTTGACTACCAACGTGTATTTAGTCTTTAACCAAACCGACCTGACGCCATCTAAGAAGGACTCAATTTGGTCGTCTGAGTTCTCTGAAGTTGGTTAATAAACCTGATTTTTTAAGTCTACTCTTGACGTAGCCTCACCACAGTCCAAGGTACCCCGTCAGACACACAGCTGGCTTTCACTACTGTACCAGTACTCTCTCGAATGATCAAGAGTCCACTGGATCTTTGATTCTCGTTATTTTTGCAATAGAGGAACTGGTAACTATCTTGCAACTGTTTGAGCTTTTTCTCCTCTCGTTGGACTTCACTCAGTCCCACGATATCTCAGCTGTTGGTCTCCATTTCTTCCACCAAACTCTTCAGTTTGTGGTCTTCTGCGAAGATTCTTATGTTCCAATGAGAGACCCTCATCCTCTGCAGGTTTTTTAAGGTCTAAGAGTTAGATCTGCTCGGACACTGTTTACTTACTGTTCATTCAGTGTCACATTGCTTGGAAGCATAGGAGGCAATTCCTGTGGATTTGTAGATGTGGATGACCCAACAGGAACACCCGTGACTACATTAGACTCTTCATGTAGCGAGATGTTTGAGTCTCTCCTTCTTGTCACTCAGTTTCTGGTGATGTACATCATTGATATATTCGATGGAGCCACACACACACACACACACACACACACACACACACACACACAC
>NC_134785.1:51980055-51987555 GCF_046742065.1 Oratosquilla oratoria | reverse complement strand
GAAGGGTGAAAGGGAGTGAGGGGCGTGGACCGGAGAAGGATTAGGCGAGGGACTTATTTTATTTCATTCTATTTTTTTATTTTCTCAGAAGCAATGCCTTCCTAGGCTGCTATAAGAGCGACCTCTAGTTTCGCCAAATCACGGTTTGGCAAAATGCATTTCGCCAAACTTGCCTAGGTTAGCATGGGTTAGGTAGTTTAACGTAATTTGGAAAAGCAGTTTGGCGGGCTGGGGATTTGGCGACCCTTTTGTAAACTGGAATTTTTGGCGAAATTTTGGCAAACTCGGATTTTGGCGAAAATTTGGCGAACTGGGAACTTGGCCAAATTTGCGAAATGGTATCTATTCTATCTTAACTGTAGTGTTTTCACGTTCCCGAGTTGAGAAATCACTGCGATGGATTCGAACGTGGGGACTCTTTGTGGCAAAACAAACTCTCTAACCAGCGGACCAATATTACAAATCCTTTTGGGAGGAGAGTGAGAGTGAGCGCTGGCGAGAGGGAGGAGGAGGAAGAGTGAGAGGAGGAGGAAGAGGAGTGGGGGGAGGAGGAGTGAGAGGAGTGGGAGGAGGACGAGGAGTGGGAGGGGGAGGAGGAAGAGGAGTGGGAGGAGGAGGAGATTAGGCAAGTAGAGGAAGAAATCAATTGGAAAGAAAGGTAGTAGGGTAAACAATTGAAGAGAATGAGGAGAAAGAAGAGGAGGAGGAGGAAGAGGAGCAGGAGGAGGAAGAAGAAGAAGAGGAGGAAGAGGTAGAGTGGGTCAGTGTCGGCTCGCCGCACCCCTCTTAGTTTCAAAGTAAGTCGACGATAGATCCAGGTAGAGGAGGAAGAGGAGGAGGAGGAGGAGGAGGGAGGGCGTGTGGTGTGGCATGGCTGGGTCGGTGCCCTATTCCTCCTCCTCCTCCTCCTCCTCCTCCTCCTCCGTCTCAACTTAGCAACGAGGAAGAGAAAATTATGTTTCTACAGGATCGTCCATATTTTATAATAATCAGCGTATAGAAACATGAATAGATTAATAGATAGATGAATATATAAATAGATAAATCATTATAACGAGTCTATAGTACGTGAGGATACAGGAGAAATATAGAAAAAGCTAACTTAGCCCAAGAAATGTACTTGCTATACAAACGTATATGAAAATGTGGATAGCCACGTATATTGTAATGTGGAATAAAATCATCTGGCGACAGCCACAACGAAAACATAGACGTTGCTTTTTCTGTAGTGCAAGGATTCATCGAAAGGAGCATGCCGACAGGAGACCTTTTGGTCCATAACTAGGTCGGATGCGGAAAAATTATAATAATGATAAATAAATAAAAGAAAAATAAATAAAAATTATAAATGTTTCTGGTATTCGGAATGTTCCAATATTGGGGAGCTCTTTGTAATGGAGATTCTCCCTAATCGAAAGAACGACTGTGTGTAGTTGGCCGTTGGGACGCCGTTCCCGAGTTCGATTCCCGCTAAGAAAGGTGAGACGTGTCTGCGTTTCATAACACCTTCGAACCTGAAACAGACTTGTTTTTCTTTCTTCTTCTTCTTTCTTCTTCTTCTCTCTTTTTATTTGATTCTATTCTCTTTTGCTTTCTCGTTCTCTCTTTATCTTCCTCTTTCTGTCTTCCTCTTCCTCTCCTCCTTTTCTCTCTCTATATCTCTCTTCCTCTGTCTCTCTCTATCTCTCTCTCTGTCTCCTCTCTCTCTCTCTCTCTCTCTCTCTCTCTCTCTCTCTCTCTCTCTCTCTCTCTATATCTCTCTCTCTGTCTCCTTCTCTCTCTCTCTCTCTCTCTCTCTCTCTCTCTCTCTCTCTCTCTCTCTCTCTCTCTCTCTCTCTCTCTCTCTCTCTCTCTCTCTCTCTCTCTCTCTCTGTCTCTCTCTGCCTGAACGGTGACATATTGTTAAACGAGTCAATGGTACTGAAAAATAAACAAATAAACGAAGATAGATAGATAAACATGTAAATGGAAAATTGATATCTAAAAGATGATGTAGATTGTAAACATGTGCAAAAATAAAAATTCAGCTGTGCGTCTGCATTTCTCCCTCCCCTTCCCCCTCCTTCCTTCCTTCCCTTCCTCCCTCCCTCCCTCCCTTCCTCCCTCTTCCTACCCCCCACCCCCGAAACCCTAAAGTTCTTTCCTTGAGGGGAAGGGGAGGGATTTCCTTTTCCTTAATAACTGATCAAGGGGGAACGCCCTTTTTCCCTCTCCCCTCATCAAGACGGAATTAGATAATATGACGACAATCAAAGTATATTAAAGCGTTTCATCATAGCTTTAACACTTTTTCCATAAATCTTAAAACGATAGTTTGACGCGAGCCAGAAGAAAGATGTCGAAGGGCGACACAATAGAGGAGGAATTGAAGGGAATTGTACATGACGACGATTCCCTACATTTGATGATCACACTCTTCGATACTGAGAGGTCGGGGTGGAGGTGGGGTGAGGGGGAAGGGGGTTTGAATTGAAATAGGCTGTAGCACACACACACACACACACACACACACACACACACACACACACACACACACACACACACACACACTAAGGAATTCTTCGGAGATGAATAGCACAACTTGAAGGCAGATCGTTAAAAAAATGCTACCAGGTACGAAAGGAACGGACCAACAGCAGACCCTATTGCCGTGTATGTGTATATATATTTATATATATATATATATATATATATATATATATATATATATATATATATATATATATATATATATATATATATATATATACACACACACACTTGTCACGCGCTAGCCAGGGTTCGAGTCCTTGGCCGTACTGCGTTTCATTATCTGCATAATGACCTCCATCGGGTCTCGCGATGTTGATGGCTTAGAATTGAAGTGCGTTGTGGTTGATAAAAATGTATCGCTATTCACTGGGACCCATTCAGTGTTGTACATATATATATATATATATATAGTGTGTACAAGTGTGTGTGTGTGTAATGGTAAGGGTGGTAGTGTGTAGGTTCCTGGTTTGTTTGTTGAGTATATTTCTTCTTTAATAGATAGCCTGGAGTACATTCTCTTCACTCCTTCTCCTTCTCCTCTTACTCACTCCTGCTTCTCCGACATTCGGAAGAACTTCGTCTTTGTCGATCTCCATCTCTTGGTACTTCCCGGAGAACGACCTCAAGCCTGCATGTGGGCCTTTCTTGAGCATCCTCCTCCTCCTCCTCCTCCTCCTCCTCGTTATCCTCTTCCGCCTCCTCCTCGTGTAGGAACATGGGCATCTTCCTTCTCAGACTCGGCTGGGTCAGAGGTGGAAGACTGTCTGAACCAAAGAATCTCAGTTTCGTTCTCAGTCTCTCACCGTCGGTTCAGTGGTGACGCCATTCTGTGTCCTCAAGTTTATATATATATATATATATATATATATATATATATATATATATATATATATATATATATATATATATATATATATATCTTGAAAGAAGAATATATTTATATATATATATGGAAATTAGACTATTTAAATATATATATATATATATATATATATATATATATATATGTATATATATATATATATATCTATATGTATATATATGTGTGTGTATATGTATATATACATATATATGTATATATATACTATATATATATATATGTATGCATATTTGTATTGTTACGTTGAGATGAACCAAGTGTGAACAGTGAAACCACTGACTGGCTGAGATGAACTTGGAAATCATCCTAGAATTTGCGAGAAAGTTTTGTTGCTCAAGTACTTTCTCTTAGACGATGCCATAAAAGAGAACTGTTTATTAAGGCCAGTGCCCCACATGTATATTCTCTGGTGTGTATTTCGAAATTAGTAAAGTGGCTCCTCCCACCAGTGACGTGTCTGTCCCTGATTGGACAATGCGATTCTGCCCTCACCAGGCAGCCAATCACAGGGTGGGGTCGGCGAAAAGATCGGGACTATTTTGATGTTATTAAACTGCATATACTATACGTTATGCTCTCTCTCTCACTCACTCTCACTCTCTCTCTCTCTCTCTCTCTCTCTGTGTTATCACTCTCTCCCTGTGTCATTTGTGTCTTTACACTTTCTCCTAATTTTATACGCTGTGTGTATAGACACGGTTGCTTGCTTTTGTAGTGTATATGTAAATATTACCGTGCTTTTGCGTGCATGCGTAAGTGCCTTACTGCTTAATTTTACATTTATTCGACCGTTGTAACACCATGCGAAAGGAGTACAGGCTCAGTTCGACCCCAGACCGCAAGAAGAGACTCTGGGGCTGCGCAGCGCTGTCGAGACGAGTGAGGTCTTGCATGTCCCATTCATTCCGTCTCTACCCCGCTCGAACTCGGGCTATTGTGTTTACGTCCTCTGATCAAGTTTTTTTTTTTTTTTTTTTTAACTTTCACTGAGTTGTTTCCTTTTCCTGAAGTGTGGGAAAATGGAAACTTAAAGCCACGACCCCTTTCCATTCTTTTTTTTTTTTCTTTTTCTTTTATAACGAGACACCGACAGCCCCGGTATCTTCTTTAACGGACTCAGACCGTAGTTGCCTTCGGCAGGAGTCCACCGGATCTACAGGACTCCATCGGATCTACAGGACTCCATCGGATCTACAGGACTCCATCGGATCTACAGGACTCCACAGGATCTACAGGACTCCATCGGATCTACAGGACTCCACAGGATCTACAGGACTCCATCGGATCTACAGGACTCCACAGGATCTACAGGACTCCACAGGATCTACAGGACTCCACAGGATCTACAGGACTCCACAGGATCTACAGGACTCCACCAGATCTACAGGACTCCACCGGATCTGTAGGACTCCACCGCTGTATTGACAAAATATCACGATTTGTTTATTTTAGAAAGATAGATTTTTAAAATGTTATCTTTTACGTATAAAAAGATTCATGACAAATTGCGACTGTGTAGTTCATGGTGATATTTGAGTTATTATAGTTATTTATAGTGATGTTTCAGTTGAGTTAATTGTGTGTAGTGTGAGAGGATTATATGTCTCGTTTTAATAAAATCACGACGTTAATCAGAATAGAAAATCTGAAATTGGTAGAATCGTGTGGCGTCAGTCAGAATAAAGTCATTTAATGTCTCTAATTCGATACAAGGCTCCGTTAGGATAGAGAGAGATAGATAGGGAGAGTGAGAGAGAGTGACACAGCTTGGAATAGAAAAGAAAAAGTTGGAAGACTGTCAGGAGATGTGCCGACGAGATGAGAATGCAGAAAATGGTGGTCTACTATTCTGTACAAGAAGGCAGTGAAGCTATACGATTTCATTGAGAAAAATTATAATAATGATAATGGGAAACTGTAATTTTATAACACTTTTGTAAATGTACACTTAACCCACTATCGGAGAAATAATATCAGAAGTAGATGAGATCCGTATATTTCGACTACTATCTGTAGTCGAAATATTCGGATCTCCTGCTAAGGGGGACTACAGATTGTAGTTGAAATATATGGATATCCTGTAACTCTGATATTTTTTCACCGATAGTGGATATTAAGTGTACAAATAATGATAATAATAATGACAATAGTAATGATAATAATAATGATAATGACTGATAATAATAATGATAATGACAATGATAATAATAATGACTGATAATAATAATAACAACAGTAAAGATAAGTAAAATAGATTAATAAGGTCCTACTGTTCAATCCATATAGAAAGTATATATGATTACACTCAAAAACCTTTTCATAACATCAAATATCCACCTGACACGAGGATTAGCCTTTACAAAGTTCTCAAAGAAGGTCATCATTCTTTACCGCAGCCATTCCCCCCCCCTCCCCCTCCCCCCCAAGTGCATCCAGCCAAGCAATAGAAAGCGAACTCAGATGCATGGATGCACATCCACTACTCTTGTATGTATACGATCGATTTCGTGCATTCATGACGTGTACATAGATGCGTGTGCGTATACACACGAATTCGTGCAAGGTTAGTTTTTCGTGACGCTCCGTTGGTTACGTAAGCGTGCGTATATTTACATAAGTTTAATTACTTGTTTGTTGTATAAAAGGAAATGGACAAGGATTGTCGGGTCCTGTCTTTTGCTCTTCACTCAGCATATTTTGCTTAAAATTCACGAATATTTCTAATTTGGGCTACATTTCCTTATTCTCCAATCTCCAATTATCAAACCCAAATTTAGATTCATGTGTGATCCATTTTAGTATTTTCTTAGTATTTACTGATCTGTGTGTGTGTGTGTGTGTGTGTGTGTGTGTGTGTGTGTGTGTGTGTGTGTGTGTGTGTGTGTGTGTGTGTGTGATTCATCATGGTCTTGGATCACGTGTTGGACTCGTGATCGACATCTATTACCCTCCCTGATGAGAGCTCAGAGCTCGTATATAACCGATCTATGGGTAATGCTGTGACCTTACACGCACACACACACACCCAACTCCCCGCCCACGAGAGTCGGAGTAACGACTCGCAACGCAGCGATACTGAAATTATTCTAGCCCTGGGCGAGATTCGAACTCGTACCGCTGTAACGGCGGTTGCGAACGGTACCACTGCGCCGTCGAGTCGTGTGTGTGTGTGTGTGTGCGCGCGCGTGTGTGTGTGTGTGACTCACTCTACCCACATTTCCACGTATTTGTGTTTTTATGTGTGTACATATGTGTACGTGCATTCATGTCTGTGTGTGCGCGTGTGTGTACGTGTATGAAAGCGCGCCTTTGTGACACACTTTCCCGTCGTGTGCACGGGTCATCCCGCGCGCGGGACTCGAAAGTTTTCGTCTTCGTTTCTCTTTCTTTCGAACTTATTTCTCCTTCATTATGATCGCCATTTTTTTTTTTTTTTTTTTTTTTTTTTTTTTTTTTTTTACCACGTCTCTCCTTCCCTGTATAGAAAACAAACTACCATTTCTTATGGAGGAAATCAATTAGAGGTGTTCAAATGGGTCAAAGGATTAAGCAGTGGTCAGGCAAGGTCATCATATTAAGACAACAGGTCAGGACTCGTAGTGATGGATTTGAATTGGACAAATTTAAGTTTGAGAAGGAAATAGGCAAGAACTGGTTTACTAATAGGGTGGTTAACATATGGAATAGACTTAGTAACAATGTAGTAGTGAGCGCTGATTTTTTTTTTTTTTTTTTTTAAGAAAAGATTAGATAAATTAATGCATGGGGGTGACGGGTCGTAAAGGACATGGATCTGCCTAGTGCTGGCCTTATGGTCTCCTGCAGTCTACTCCATTCTTTTGTTCTTAAATTAGGGAATTTGGTCGCACCCCTACGGGACAGAGCCACACAGTCTTTATGAAATATTGTATGAAAAAACGAATAATAAAATAAACAAATTTTGTCACTTGTGATCCTAACACCCCCACCCCCACCCCCAATTTAAGGGATTTTAGTGGCACCCCCGCGGACTAGTGTCACGTAGTATTTCCTCAGGATTCGAAACTATTGTGTGTACATATATATATATATATATATATATATATATA
>NC_134785.1:51910055-51975055 GCF_046742065.1 Oratosquilla oratoria | reverse complement strand
GTATGGAAAGCTGAATTTCTTCACATTCGTTGGTTAATTAGTCTTTGTCAATTTGTTCTCTTGACCTTTCAAAGCCCTCCCATACCTAATCAAGGGGTCTCGTCAGTCAATTAGTCTTTCCCCTTTAGTGTGTGTGTGCGTGTGTGTGTGTGTGTAAGTGTTTGTGTGCTTTGTGAGAATGCGTGTGTAAGTGTGTGTAAGTGTTTGTGTGCTTTGTGAGAGTGCGTGTGTGATTCCCCATGGTCTTTTTGGATCACATGTTGGACTCGTGATTAACAGTTATTAACCTCCCGGATGAGAGCTTTGATCTCGTATGACCGATCTATGGGTAATACTGTGACCTTACACGCACACACCCACCCAACTCCCTACCCACGAGAGTTGGAATAACAACCCGCAGCGCAGCTATACTGAAATTATTTGAGCCCTGAGCAGGATTCGAACCCGGACCGCCGTAGCGACAGTCGGGGACTTTACCAACCGCGCCACCGATTCGTGGTGTGTGTGTGTGTGTGTGTGTGTGTGTGTGTGTGTATGTGTGTGTGTATGTGTGTGTCATCATCATGGTCTTGGATCACGTGTTGGTGAAGCATGGTGGGCCACAAAGGCCACTGTGGCCAAGAAGACGTTTCTTGAGAAGAGTTCAGACCCGTCTTCGGGCGTGGGGGGAGAGGGAGGAGGGTTGGTTCTCCTCAGTTTAACCAAATCGCTTGGTGGTAACCAGAAGAAACTATCACAAGACCGCTGCGGTAGCAAGACGTTCAGTGCGAGATGATGATGGTCATAATGTGTGAAGACCACAAAATCCTCCAAGACCCTGAAATTCTCCCAAAGACGCCGAAGGCCCCCCAAAGATTCTGAGGACCCCAAAGACCCAGAGACCCTTCGTGAAGATCCCGAAGGCTCCGAAGACCCTGAGGACCCCAACCAAGACCCAAAGACCCTTCATGAAGACCCGGAAGACCACCGAAGTCCCTGAGGACCCTAAAGACCCAAAGACCCTTCATGAAGATCCTGAAGACTCTGAAGACCCTGAGGACTTCCCGAAGACCTGAAGAAGACCCAAAGACCCTTCATGAAGATCCTGAAGACTCCGAAGACCCTGAGGACTTCCTCAAGACCGACTCTGACGACCCTAAGACTCAAAGACTCTTCATGAAGATCCTGAAGACTCCGAAGGCACCCACCAAGACCTCAAGACCTTTCCTCTCCCCCGAAGACACTGAGGACCGTAAAGACCTACAAGACCCCGAGGACCTCAAGACCCGTTCGGTCGGCGACCACGTCTGCGAAGTTCGACTGACTTCGACCACCCTTGAGCCGCGGTCGCGAGTTCGAGGAGCCGTTCGGGAGCTTTCGATCTCGGCGAGCCGCGAGCTAGTTTCTCGTTCTTGTGATCGGCGGCTCCCCGTAATGGTGGGAGACCGAACATCGTTTAATCCAACATTCCTACAAACAGTTATGGTTAAAGGTAGAACAGTGATTTACACAATATAGTTATATGTATATATATATATATATATAGTGTGTGTGTGTGTGTTTACTTGTATCTTACGGAAGGGGAGCTATGCTCGTGGGGTCCCGTCTTTGTACCTCGCAGTGTCTAGTTTGCTCTTAAATTCGTGTATATTTTTTGCACACACTAATGTTTTATCTAGCTTGTTCCAGATATCCACCACTCTTTGTGGAATTTTTTTTCAGGTCTCTTCTGTAACTATCCTTTTTGAGTTTCTTATCATGTCCTCTTGTATTTCTCTTATCCCAATTTAATAAATCATCTGTGTGTGTACGTGTGTTTGTGTGTGTGTGTGTCGTAAACAAAGTAATATTTCCTCGATATTTGTGTATTCGTGTTGGTTTAACTGTCAGGAGGGTTAACCGGGCTAATCAAAGCCCGGTGTACAATATTTTGTACATTTGTACATTTGTACCACAAGGAAGACCGTGGGGTCTTGTTGGCGCGGTGGATGGTAGCGTCACAATCTCCCGCTGAAGGGTTTCGATGGTGACGTTACGTACATACATGTACATAGCTCCGTCCAAACCTATCGATCCGCGACATTCAGTCTTGCATCTGCTTATGCTTAGCAAAGCACCTTGTTTAGGCAGTGAGGGTTCTATCGACGCTGAAATGGGTGAGAGGAAATAGTCACGAGTCTTCTGACTTGAAATGCAAAATGCAAGGTTAGTAGGTCAGCTTCAAAGGGAGGCTACATCTGAAGGGATTTCATGATTATGCAATTGATCTTAGTCCATTAAAGCTAAGGCGTTAGGATATATTTTATTCCTTTAAGAAATCGTTCCTTTACTCAGATTTTTACCTTTTTGTGTTTTAAATCAGTTAGGAACCAGCTCAGCCAAGTAAAAGTAGTTCAAAACATCTTGGGTTCATTTTGTGGGTTTGCGTGTGTACTTGTGTTCTTTATGGCTAAATGTTTGTCAGCGTGTGGGTCAATTAACTCCACCCACAAGTTCTAATTTGCATTGGTTGAATCGGTAGCCAGTATGACAACTTGTAGGTCATGGGCATTGCATGACAGGTAGGCACTTAGTCGCTGAGTTATTCTCAACCAAAAAAGGTCCCACAAGATGAATAAAATTGTCTGGTGTTTCCCAGAATAAAGAATTCTTCACTGTGGAAACCAACAACGAGAGTAACGTAGATAGAACTGAGATAAATATTTTGAAGAGGTTGATGAACGCGAATACAACGGTAACTGTGTGAGCGAATAACAGGTCTTGCTTTAAGGTGAGATTGCCCTTTGCCTTCAACGGATTTTGACCCTAACCTGCCTTGGTATCGAAAGAGACGACAGGAGGCCGATATGACGTCATCAGGTGTGCCACGCATTAAATCCTGGTTGAAAGGAATTCACTGAAAAAAGTCATAACCTAACCTAAGCCTAACCTACATTAACCAAACCTTTCCTACCTAATATTGTGATATTACTCTGTTCAGATGATCACGAGTAAATCTTAAATAGAATATGGACAGCTCCTTACCCATTGTTATATGGAAGTGTTTCCTCGGTTGATTAAAATCATCTGACGACAGCCAGTATAAGCTCAAAAGAATAGAATATGAATATATTATCTAGTTATTTTTTATTACGATAGTTGAAAGCCTATGAAGGCTTAAAAGAAAGGGGTCGAGGGGACTTTTAGGCCGGATGGAACGGATTAGGGCCGGGAAAAGCCCCTTTCTGACCGGGATTAACTCTTGGCCTGCCCATATAACAGAAGCCAACCGATGGGAGGAGGATTTATGACTTAAGCCGATACCAAAGGGTTAACGACTGTTGATAGAGAGGTTTAGGGTGTGTTCTTAAACCCATCTTGCCCGGAGGCTCCTCCACGCGATTAGAATTGTCTGGTTAACCCATAGGACGTATCATTATAATACTGATGACCCACTTTCGGAGAAGAATAAGCGAAAGTATAAAGATTTGTATATTTCGATCACTAATTGTGATCCTCTTCACATCTGCTGAAGAGGATCACAGTTAGTGATCGAAATATACAGATCTTTATACTTTCGCTTATTCTTCTCCGAAAGTGGGTCATCAGTATTATTTTACAAATGTGCTACGACACAACTTTGATACGTATCATTATATATATTTTTTGAGTGTTAATAAGGAAACCATACATCGAAAAGAGAGAGAGTAGGGAACATTATAAATGTGGAATATCAACTTGACCTTAAGATAGGAAATGACGTCATGGTTTGGAATCCGAGTGACGGAAGATAAATATTCCCGATTGAGCTTCGGTCTATAAAAGGCTTCAGCACGAGATTATACAATGGTTTTATGTATGAAAATACAGCACGAATTAATATCCTAATGCAATTTGTTTCTGTAGGGTCGGAAATGATGTGGAATATATAAAAAATAGGATTAGATATCATGTGAGATTTCATTCTTGCAGGTCGCACCTTTTTAAGAGAGAAAGGGTTGTGCCACATATTTTTGGTGACATCCCATGTCACCAATTAACACTTTCCTTGTCACTTTCTTAGCGTGAATAGAATCCTGCTTGTATTTTTAAAGCACGCCATGCATGAACGTGATTTGTATGATCATTAATGTTGTTATTGTCACTTGTAGGAAGAAATGTTGTATATATTTCATAATATGTATGTTATAAAGTAAACCATTGCGCAATACCCGTCTGTTGGGGCGCGCTTCGAATACGTTCTGTCAGATGACGCCAAGCTCAGAAAACGTTACATAATTTGGCGCGAAAGCATGTTCTTCTTTCCCATTGGTTAGAGGTAGATGAATTACCTAGTTAAGTACGTATTGACATCCAGGAAATATAATCACCAATTCCCGAGCTATATAAGACCGGGTAGAGAGTGACTACAGAGAACCAGAGCGGAAACCCAATCAGAAAGAAGAAAAGAAAAGAAGCAGACACCCACGGTTCATCTGAATATGCGTTTTTTTTTTTTTTTCTTTCTACATTCGTCGATTACGACAAGACTATACAAGTCCTTCGGACCTCTACGAATGCACTACGCAATCTTCAAGCACCGAAACCCGTGAATTGGCAATCTCCACGCGAAGTGTGTTCCTTCGCTTTTCCGAATTATCTTTGACATCTTCCAGACTAAAGCTAAAAACTCCACTACGCGACACCAACATATTACGTGTTCCCCAACAACCATAAGTATCTCTCCGCAAATTACTTTTTTGGCCCGAGACAGAAAGACCGTTACAGACGATTGTCGTTGGACGCGTCTTATATCACCTAAATCGAGACTATCAGCCACTCCAGGCCCAGCGTACAAAGCCTGCGAAAACCGAAAAAAAAAACTGGTAACGGATTTAGTATTCATTCATAATTCATGCAACATCAGTTTACATGTTGATGTTTGATGAATGTTGATAATTTTTTCTTATTCTATGTCCATTTATGTTGTTTGTGTCTTATTTTTTCCGTGTCGCGACTAGCCTGGCCCATAGGTGGGTCGTGACATTGCCCCCCGCCTCGCCAAGAAAAGAAATCGCCAAATTGTATTTCACAAAAAGATCGCCAAATTACGTTTTCGCCAAGTTGCATTTCGCCAAATATACGTTTCGCCAAATTTATGTTTTCGCCACATTGCATTTCGCCAAACCTCCCTCGGTTTAGATGTTTCTCAAAACCCTATTATCTTAGCGAGTTTGGCGAAATGAGACTTGTTCAATTTCTTAACTGGTTAGGTGACGTCCTTCAGAGAGTATTCCGGTTAAGAACGAAGTTAAGCCTAATTAACCTCGTATATTTGCTGCCGTCAGGTGATTTTTTTAGTTGATGTCACTTGCATATATTATCTGACTTCGGACAAAATTTATCATTTTTATTAACCTTTTATCAAGACTTGCAAAAATGAGATAAACAATATTAATAAATTACCAAGAAATAAAGTAAACAAGCGAATAGGTTAATATATAACTAAAAAATGATAAGGTTGAATTGATTGGGAGTAAGATTCTGTGTCGGCGTGAATGTAATTACTGTGAGTTTGGGAACAGGAAGAAAGTATTGCGAATATGTCTTTAAAACCTTGGTGCAGCCCTGGTGTGTGTGTGAGTCACATTGGGCTTTGGATCACGTGTTGGACTCGTGATCGACAGCTATTTCCCTCCCGGAAGAGAGTTCAGAGCTAGTATGTCTGATCTATGGGTAATGCTATGACCTTACACACACACACACACACACACACACACACACACACACACACACACACACACACACACACACACACACACACACACACACACACACACACACACAAATCCCCGCCCACGAGAGTTGGAGTAACGACTCGCAGCGCAGCGATACTGAAATAATTTCGGCCATGGGCGGGATTCAAACCAGGCACCGCCGTACTGACACTCTGGTACTCTACCAACCGCGCCGTGTGTGTGTGTGTGTGTGTGTGTGTGTGTGTGTGTGTGTGTGTGTGTGTGTGTGTGTATTTACCTAGTTGTATTATACGGGAAGAGAGCTATGCTCGTAGTGACCCGTCTTTGTATCTTTCAGCATCAAGTTTGTTCTTAAATTCTTGTATGGTTTTTGCACACACAGTTTCCTTATCCAATTTATTCCAGATATCCACTACTCTGTGTGGGAAACTATTCTTTTTCAGATCTCTTCTGTAATTGTCCTTTTTAAGTTTCTTTTCATGTCCCCTTGTTTTTCTTTTATCCCACTTTAATAAATCTTCTCTGTCAAGGACTTCCATTCCTTTCATAATTCTGTAAATGGCCAGTAGATCTCCTCTTTCTCTTCTTTGTTCCAGGGTGTATGTGTGTGTGTGTGTGTGTGTGTGTGTGTGTGTGTGTGTGTGTGTGTGTGTGTGTGTGTGTGTGTGTGTGTGTGTGTGTGTGTGTGTGTGTGTGTGTGTGTGTGTGTGTGTGTGTGTGTGTGTGTGTGTGTGTGTGTGTGTGTGGACGAAATCCAGGAAGAAGTCTACGATCCCTCTTACGACATCGTAAACATGCAATCAGGCGGACACACAAATGTGACCCAGTGTAATGTATGGGAACTATGCAAATTTCGTTGGTGATAATGTCGACTAATTTTCATGGCAAGATTTTCATGTTATATATATATTTGTGTGTGTGTGTGTGTGTGTGTGTGTGTAAGAGAATTGTGTGACTTATAGCCGCGTCATAGAAGAGGTGTCTGTACATTTATTTTTTAATTTATCTTTTTATTTAGTTGTTCAATTGCTTGGTTATAATGATTGTTTATGTTTTTATTTGTTTATTTGTTACTTTGGCTTTATCTATTTATTATTTTATTTTTCTACAGTCCAACCCATCGTGAGTTTTTCTTATTTTTCTAATTTTCCTTTTTCTACTTTTCCTTATTCTACTTCTTCTTCGTCTTCTTCGTCTTCGTCTTCTTCTTCGTCTTCTTCTTCCTCTTCCTCTTCGTCTTCTTCTTCGTCTTCGTCTTCTTCTTCGTCTTCGTCTTCTTCGTCTTCTCCTTCTTCTTCGTCTTCTTCTTCTTCTTTTTCTTCTTCTTTTTCTTCTTCTATTTCTTCGTCTTCTATTTCTTCATCTTATTTATCTTACTTCATGTTATTTTTCTTGTTCTTCATCTTATTCTTCTTTGTCTTCTTCGTCTTCTTGTTCTTCATCTTATTTTTCTTGTTCTTCGTCTTATTCTTACTTCATCTTATTCTTCTCCTTCGTCTTCTTCTTCGACTACTTCATTTTCTTCAAAATATTTATTTTCAAATTATTTTTCTAATTTTTTTGTTGTTCTTCATCTTATTCTTCTCCTTATTCTTCTCCTTCCTCCTCATTTAGCCTTTGCCTGGAGGGCAAAATCCCCTGAGGGGAGATTCGAAAATTTCCTCAAGGTCGACCCTCCCTCCTCCTGAGCTGGCTGCCGATCTGCGCAATTGCCTTCTGGTCGTCCTCAGAGCTTCGAGGGAGAGATCCTTCTCGAAGGAAGAACCGAAGTCGTCTTGGTCACTTCGCCAAAACCGTCGGATTCCGTCGGATTCCGTCGGATTACGTCACGACTGCGAATTTCGTCAAACGACGTCTCGACGGATTCCGTCCGTCTGTCCGTTGGGTTCCGCCTGTCCTTCTTCAAGACGACAGTTCCCCGTCCAGTTCCGTCGGATTCTGTCGCAGTTGCGGATTCCGTCGGATTCGGTCGCAACTGCGGATTCCGTCGGACTGTCCGTTGGGTTTCCGTAGGATTCCGTCTGTCCGCCACCTTGACCGCTGTCCGTCTGATTCCGACGGATCCCGAAGTCGGATTATGTGTTGGGCCCCGTCACCACGACCGCTCTCCGTCGGATTCCGTCGGATTCTGTCGGATTCCGTCAGATTCCGTCTGTCCGGAAGAGAAGAGGGAATCTGTTGACCTTGGATTGTGGTCGAGTCCTTTGTTCACGCAGGCGAAACGGTCTGGGAAGAGGCGCACACGAGGCGGGACGTCGGTTGGAATCACTACCACTTCGCCAAAAATTCGCTAAATTGTTGTTACAAGTTCCAAAATTGCCTTTTATTTTACTCAGTTTAGATTTTGCCAAATATAGGTTTTGCCAGATGCATTTGTTAAATTTCTATTTCGCCAAATACTGTTGCCAAATTTCCATTTCGCCAAATACTGTTGCCAAATTTCCATTTCGCCAAAAACTGTTGCCAAATTTCCATTTCGCCAAAAACTGTTGCCAAATTTCCATTTCACCCAATAGTTTTGCCAATTTTTCATTTCGCCAGCCGGACGTAGCCAAATATATAATCTAACGCAACCATAATCTAATGTTTTATAACGTAATAGAATCTAACCTAATATAACCTAAGGGGATATGGCGAAATATTATTAGGCAAAACCGCTTTTGGCGAATTGGAAATTCACTCCTCGGTTGTCCGGGCGGACTGTCCCCTCGAGCCAGAGTAGTGAAAGGATCAACAAAACCTGCCCTAGTTTCAACACTAGGAAAAAGAAACGTTTAATTACTATGAAAAGTGGATGCATATGTACTTGTATTATATGCAAAGAGAAATTAGAAATAGTAAATAATTTCTTGGACCCATTTAAGTTTTGATGAAACTGTTCCACCCTACGCTCCTCCACTCCTCCATTTGTCTCCCATCTCCACCTCTCCACCACTCCCTTCCACTGCCTAAACGCGCATATTATTGGAAGGGGACTTGCCCCTAGGTGATGTTATTAAATTTGTTTTCCGGCTCTTGCGTGCGTGGAAGCTAAACGGTTGCGCGTTTTTCTCCATCAGTTGCTCAATATTTTCACTTTCAATTTGGGGTTCTTTCGTCTCTACCCAACGATGGGAAGATTTTATTTCTTCACTGTCGAATTATTTTTTCTTTTGTAATTTATAGATTTCATTGATTCATGTTGTATGTGAGTAAAGGAGGGTAAATATTTGAATGCATCAAGTCGCTATGTAGTATTGTATATAATTGATACGACAGTTTCTTTGTCATGCATTGAGAAGTGAGAGACGACTTCCCCACACACAACGACATAACGTCATATCGGTAGAAAACGGAAATATTATTTTCTTGGCAATTTTTCTTCGCATCAATAAATATATACACTCAAATGCACACAAACATCGTTTAAAAATAGGAAACACTCCCTCAGTGTATTGTTTTCTCTTTATTTTTTGGTGCTTCAAGAGTTTTCTCGTCAACAGACGTGAAAAAGAATATATCTGTGTTCTTGAAGATTCAGTATTGGAACATGTAAACAGCAACGTGATAAAAGTGGGATAGTGGGCCTTACTGCAGTTTGCTGTTGGGTTCGTTTTTCTATGCGAGAGAATACTACATGACTTAGATTTTACAGAGGAAGAATTATTTGAAATAAATATTATATAAACAAAATAGGATCTGAGTAAATTATTTCTGTAAATGAGTAATGTCATATATTTCTGTACAGTGATTCTCGTGCATTTTTTTTTCTCATAGAAAATTGTATGTACTTGTTCCCTCAGTATTTCACAGTCCGGTAACCAGTGTGGCCCCACAGCGACTGGCAACGGGTCGCAAGCCTACCTAATGATATCTTAATGTCTGTTTTGAAATATCGTGTGACTGTCTCTCACTGGCTCAGAATAACAGTGAAACAGTCGCCGATTGTCATCTCTCTCCATATGTGAAATATACTAAGTTGAGAAAGAGCTTTCAGCCAGTCATTTGTTTTAAAAGAATATCACCACTGCAACGAAAAAAGTGGGTCACAATCGTCCGCTCCCTTCGTTTCTCCTGATCAATATAGGTGCAGTTTCCTGTTCATGGATGTCCGTCGTCTTTGTATTCTACTCTGTCACACTCTGAACTTTTCTAGCATTCAGTCATCTGGTAGAATAAAATTGTTTGCTTTTAACCAGAATAAAATACTGACGGAGCACATATTGTACGTACATACAAATACGCGTACACATACATACGTACACAAATTCTTACGTACGTTTAAGAACATAAGAAATAAGGAGACTGCAAGAGACCATAAGGCCTACAGTAGGCAGTTCCATGTCCATTACCACATAGCTATCATCCCCATCCATAAAATTGTCTATCCTTTTCTTCAAACAACCGTGGCGTGTCTATTTCCTTCTGAATTTGTTCAATTTAATTCCATTACTGCGAGTCCTGTCCTGTTGTCTCAATAAGATGACCTTGCTTGAGTCGGCCTTGTTAAAGCCCTTGATCCACTTGAACACCTCTATTTAGATCACCCCGCACTCTGTGTCTTTCCAGAGAGAGCAGTTAAGGTGCCTAAGCCTCTCTTCGTAAGGTAACTTTCTGAACCAATGTATCATTTTGGTCATTCTCCTCTGTACTGATTCTAGTGAATTGATCTCCAATCTATAGGACGGAGACCAATACTGTACCGCATAGTCAAGGATGGGTCTAACAACGCCAAATAGAATTTGATAACTATCTCTGCGCTTTTACTTGTATCTGTCCTAGCAATGAAACCTAATACTCTGTTAGCCCTATTCCTGGGACTAATGCACTGTTTCCTGGATTTAAGGTCAGGACTCACTAGCACTCCCAAGTCTGTCTCGCATTCAGTTTTCTCTAAAAACGTGTTATCTAAGATTCTAAGGTATACCTGCCTTCTGGGTTGTGTAAACCTACGTTTAACACACTGCACTTAGAGATGCAGACGTCCGTTTGCCATTTTACCGACGACATGAACAATTTGTTAAGATCTTCCTGCAGTATCTCGGAGTCTTCTCCTGACCTAATTAGGCGTCCTATTTTAGTGTCGTCCGCAAACTTACTAACATCACTATTAATCCCATTGTCCAAGTTGTTTATGTACATAATGAACAATAAGGGACCCAAAACCGAGCCCAGGGGAACTTGACTTGAAACTCTCTCCTTTTGAATTTTACACCATTTATGGTGACCCGCTGTTTTCTGTCACTGATCCATGCTCTAATCCATTCAAACACTTTTCCTCCTATGCCATGGGCTTTGACTTTAGTAGTCTCTGGTGGGGCACCTTGTCGAACGCTTTGCTAAAGTCAAGGTAAATAACATCGTAACTATCATTGTTATCTGACGCCTTGTAGACATTAGTGTAAAAAAATAGAAGATTAGTCACACATGACTTACCCTTGGAGAAACCATGCTGTGAGTCACGAATCAAATTATGTTTCTCGATGCGATCTCTGATTCTATTAGCTATTACTGACTCAAGTGTTTTGCCCATAACTGACATCAAACTGATTGCCTGTATGTATGCACATATATTCATACATACATACGTACATACATGCATATATACGTACATACGTACACACACACGTACAAATACATACATATATACACATATGCTTACGTACGTACATACATGTATACATGTTTACCTACATACATGCATACATACACACGTACATACATATATACGTACGTACGTACATACATGTATACATATTTACCTACATACATGCATACATACACATGTACATACACATACACGTACATACATACATGCATACATACACAGGTACATACATATACACGTACATACATGCATACATACATATTTACGTACGTACATACATGTATACATAATTACCTACATATATGCATAGATACACACGTACATGCATATACAAGTACATACGTACATACATACGTACATTTATGTAAACATATTTACCTACATACTTGCATACTTACACGCGTACATACATACCAAAGAGTTTTTGCCCCCATACAAAAGGTGTGGCCAAGTCAAAACATGGAATCCCCACCCACCTCTCCAAATACCCATACATTGCCCAGCTCCATCTTAGCATTTCGTAGACAAAGGTTCCTCTGTCCCCAGCCATGCAGGAGGTCGCTCCTTATCGGAATAGAATCGTCAGATCATTCCATGTGTGGGATGTGAGTTCTCCGTGTTGCCTTCACCCTGAGCAAGGTGCGTGTTTATGGGCTGCTGTCGACTGCCTCGCGTCATGCACTTGTTTGATAAACAACTTCAGCCAGACAGGCAGGCAAGCAGGCACGGGCTTTCTAAACTGTGTATGTGAATAAATCCATCAATCCATTCCCTCACCCCCATCCCCCGGTTCGCCGTTGCTATAGATCCGCTGCCCCATGGAGCCTGGCCACAGTCACCAACGTAACCCGGATGACGCCTAGAGAAGTGTAAGGTCGTATTTTTGTATGTCTTTTGGGTAAATTGAGGTGCAGTGTTTGTCTTTCCTGTTGTAAAGCTAGCACGAGCTAACCAACATTGATATTACGAGAATTAGATTGTAAGAATCACTGTTTTAATTCGATCTAGAATCCAAGGGTTATGACAACAACAACCCGCCTTCCTTCTCGATTACAGCAGGGGCCTCTTTCTGACACGGAGCCTTCCTGGCTCGGCACCCCTCGAGGTAATTGACACTCGTTGATTCCCGCCCTACCCTCATGGCCTTCTTCTTCTTCTTCTTCTTCTTCTTCGCTCACTTCCCTTTGTTGCTGACTGGCTCCTAGCGGCTGCACGCTTGGTTTTTTTGTGCCACGAGGGACCAGCGACCGAGAGGAGAAGGATGGGTGTGGCTATGTGATAGTGCAGGAGTTGTGTCTGTTCGTGGGGGTGATTTATGTGAGTACGCGTGAACGGACATTCTGAAAAAAGTACACGGGAACAATGGCTGCACACACACACACACACACACACACACACACACACACACACACACACACACACACACACACACACACACACACACACACACACACACACAGTAGAGGAAATTGTTGTGCATCTTGTACAATTGGGGGAATCATTTTTCGATATTTTTCTAACATACACAGAGATTGTTTCAAGTCATGATCGAAAGAGGTGTCACCCACTGTTACTAGATGCAGAGATGTGTGCAGCAGAGGTTGATGCATGCCCCAGTTATGCAAAGGGTGCACTTGGTGTGTTATCAGCACCTTGCACAACGACAGGATCCGAAATTTTACGACAACCAACTCAAGGCCAAGAAATACAGTGAGGAATTGAACCTCTGTTGACAGGAGGAGGTGCGTGGTCTATCCCATAGGCCAGTAGTTCCCAAACTGGGGTATAAATTACCTTCTGGGGATAATTTAAAAAAATTTCGGGAGGTAATGGAAGAGTGACAGAAAATGAAATTAAGAAATCTGAAAATCAAGAAGCCAAGAATTCCTCAATTAGCTTCTTCAAGCATTTTTGGCAATGGTCATTCGAGATGCACAATGTTCAAATACAATAAATAAACGAAAATATCTCTAGTGTTTTAATTTAGCCACATATGTCAATGTTGAATACATTTCGTGAAAGGGGTAACATGCTTAACGTAGTATGTTAAATTGGGTAACAAACTGAAAAAGTTTGGGAACCACTATGTTAACAGGGAACAGTGGGATGGTGGTCTATACAATAGGCCAGTAGTTCCCAAACTTCTTCAGCTTGTCACCCAGTTTACCATGCCACATTAAGCATGTTACTTCTTTCACAAAATGTATTCAATATTGATTCATGTGTCTAAATTAAAACACTAAAAGATATTTTCGTTTATATATTGTATTTGAATATTGTGCATCTCTAATGACTATTGCCAAAGATGTAGAGAACATCAGTGCGATGGATGGTGTTGCATGACTTGAAGCTAATTGGGGAATTCTTGGCTTCTTGATTTTCAGAATTCTTATTATTTTTTCTGTCACCCCTCCATTACCCCCGAAATTTTGTTAAATTACCCCTCAAGGGGTTAATTTAACCCCAGTTTGGGAACCACTGACATAGGCGAACAGTGCAGCCTATGTATCTCACCATGAATACTGCTTGATTGTATTTATGGAGTCAAATGCGTCTGTGTGGAGTTGTCATATCAAAATGGATCTGGTTGTGAGTAGAGTATGAAACCAATGCTCCATCAGCTCAGTCATACATATTAGGTGCCAGGACAGTGTCACTGGTCTACTGGGCCTCTGATGTCCGCCACTGCACCTGGGGACCGAACCCGGGCCTCCTGCAGTCAAAGCACAGACACTAACCGCGGTTCCACGAGTGTGGTGCCGGGAGGAGGGGATGGGTTCTTCTTCCAGCAGGTGCTTTGACTCGGCAACCCTCATATATGAGGGAAAAGGCCTTTTGGTATATGTATATATGAGTGTGTGTATGTATGCATGTATGTACCTGTGTATGTATGTATGCATGTATATATGTACTATGTACATGTGTATGTATGTATGTTCTATGCATGTGTGTATGCATATATGCATGTATATATGTATTATGTACATGTGTATGTATGTTCTATGTATGTGTGTATGTATGTATTTATGTACCATGTACATGTGTATGTATGTATGTGTGTATGTATGTACTATGTATATGTTCATGAACGTATACATGTATATACTTTCAGTCTGGCATACCTTTGAGGTGACTAGAGTAGAGACGTTAATGGTAGTTCGTGTGTTTAACAAACACAACAGCAAGCCGGTAATTTCGTGTTTAGGTAAACTTGTCAGCGGTTTATACACCAAGGAATGTAGACTTCGGGAAAGGGGGGGGGGACTGCAGACCTTGGTATGTGCCCCCCCCCCCAAAAAAGGGTTTTTACTTGGGTATCGAGGAATTACCACTTGGATTAATAAAATCACCTGACGGCAGCCAGTATAAAGGAAAGAGTATTACAAGTGACCTCTCCCCTCCCCCTCTCTCTCCTTCCTTCCCTCTCTCCCTCTCTCTCTCTCCCTCTCTCTCTCTCTCTCTCTCTCTCTCTCTCTCTCTCTCTCTCTCTCTCTCTCTCTCTCTCTCTCTCTCTCTCTCTCTCTCTCCCTCTCTCTCTCTCTCTCTCTCTCTCCCTCTCTCTCTCTCTCTCTCTCTCTCTCTCTCTCTCTCTCTCTCTCTCTCTCTCTCTCTCTCTCTCTCTCTCTCTCACCGCTGCTCCAAATGAGAGAAATCAACTCTCGATAGCCTAAAAATATACGAGTACATAGAGAATAATCGAGACGAAGTTTCACCTAAACATATTAAACTCGTTGTGACTTTGTGTGTGAAGATTTTTCGATTGAGTAAAGTCGCCTGGCAGAAAACAGCCCAAGGGTTAAACGAGACAAGATAAGAGTTATATTTGTAATCCCTTTTCGCCATGAATCGAGTTTCCTTTAGCTGAATAAAATCCCTTGGCGACATAAAAGAAAGGACTGACCAGCGGTGAATGGCTTCTTCCCAACTTAACATTAACAACAACAAAACAACAACGACAACAGCAAAACAAAAATGACAAGAACAACAAGAACATAAAGAAAAGAGCCGGCTAGCGGTGAATGGCTCCCTCCCAACTTAACATTAACAACAACAAAAACAACAATGTCAAAAACAAAACAACAATGACAACAACAAGAACAAATAACAAGAACAATAACAGCTGGAAGGGAATGAGGAAATGACTCTAATGCCTGTGGTTGGGTCGGGATTGAGGAAGTCAGTCAGTCAGTAAGTCACTCAGTGACTCAGTCAGTCAGTCAGCCGGCCACTAGGACCCTGAAATGCCTCGTCAGAACTTATATTGTAAGGGACTAAAAGAAATGAAGAATTGTGAAACAAAGGTGGATATGCTATTCATGGTATACTGTAATATATCAGCTGCTATATCAACAGGTATATCGTAGTATATCCCAAACTACGGCCGATTTTTTTTGTATCTGTTATTCATCTTCTAAACAGAAATGTAGTAGCACATTTTCCTGAAGAGGGCTACAGTTGGTAGCCGAAATCTAGAATCTTCTTTCATTCGAAGTTTATTTTCTCCGATTGTGGGTTTCTTTTGTGCTATTATTCATCTGTTTATTTGCTTATTTTGTTTGTTTTTTATCTACTTATCTATGCATTCACTCATTTATTCATGTATTTAGTTATTTGTTTCTTTGTTTACTTATTTTTGTTATTGGCCCAAGCTTCTAGCAATCGGTTGTTGTGTCCGATCCAGATGGTCAAGCGAGGGACTTTTCTAAGGACGAAGGCTTTCATGCTTAGCCACCTCGCAGAGAGAGTAGGAGATGAAAAGTTAAATATATGTATGCATACATACATTCACGAGCAAAAGTTTTGACCCACGCTAGTTCTCACAACGTCAATATGATTTTTTTTTTATCGAGTACCTGATATATTTTCCTATCTAGTACTTAGCTTAGATTAAGGTAACTTTCTTGAATAGGATATATTTAATGCATTCGAAATAAAAAATCATATTGAAGTTGTTAGAACTACATCTTGTGTTAGAAATTGGTTAGTGACTGTATTGCAACCATATCTTTGCTTGCTTGCTTGACTTGCCTCATATGACCCCGTGATTATGTCGAGGCTGTAGTCTTTGTGGTCAAGGTTTTTGTGGAACACTACCCTCAAAACCTTCTTTTTCTTCTTTTTCTTTTTCTTTCCTCTCGTCTCCTTCTTCTTCCTCATCATCTTTTTTCTTCTTCTTCTTTCTTCTTCTTCTTCTTTCTTCTTTTCTTCTTCTTCTTTCTTCCTTTTTTATACCTTGTCTCCTTCTTCTTCTTTTCTTCATCTCGTTCTCAAAAGTGTGTTAAGTGTCTTGTAATTCGAAATAGAAAAAAAGAATCCCAATAATTGTTTTGGTCACAAAAAATATAAACAATTGGACCTGCCATCGTTGATGTCTGACGAAATATAGAGACAGGTTTTCGACGTCTTTGCGACCAGTTGGTGTCGACGAACTTGTGGCCTCTGCTGTGCAGTGCAAGTACCATGGGCAGAGACCCAGTCGAGGGTCCCACATGAGGTTGCATATAATGTGCCACCATTATTAACTGGGCCCGTTTGCCTTCGCTCTTGTTGTTGTTGCTACTGTGGAGCCTCTGCTTCTGTTGCCGTCCTCTCCCTCCAGGTGTTGCCTACGTTGATGGAAGGACGTCCTCTTCCTCTTTTTTCTCCCTCTCATTTATCTCTCACTCTTCTTTCTTTTCTTTATTTCTGTTGCTTTTACTTTTCTCCTCGTCCTCCTTCTCTTCCACGTCCGCCTCCTTGTTCTAGGGAAGGGGGGCAATAAATAAGAAACTCAATTCACGAATAATGTGTTTCCAATAACAAAATGTGTACACGAAAAAACGCGCCTGGATCTTCGACCAGTGCCAAAACAACACTGCATACTCCGCGTGGGTTAGGTCCGGCGCGTGTTTACAATTCCTTCTAGCACAAATTCACTAGGTGCTTACATATATATATATATATATATATATATATATGTATATATATATATATATATATATATATATATATATAATATATATATATATACGTTTATATGTACATACTAATTGTGAATTATACATACACAGGCTCCCATAACATCCTCCTCCTTTCCCACCTCTTCTTCCAATTCTTTCTCCTCTTCTGCCTCCTCCTCTTCCATGTGTTCCGTGCTATTTTCACCCCATATGCAACCGCTGTTACTGATATTACATTTTTTGTACAAGTTACTATTTTTCTTTCGTCTTGATTTCGAATTTGTTTTACTTGTACCACCCCTATGCTAAGCTTACGTCTCTCGTTGAGTTTCCGTGTGCCACGGAGCCGGAGAAGAAGTGTGGCTGGCACCAGGTGCCACTGTATTGTTACGTTACTACACAATGGTGATGGTACACGTCAGTCAGAGAAAGGGATTATTTATACTTCAATTCTCTCGGGATTGTTTATTGGAAATATAATGCAAGGTGTAGTCGACCAAAGCTGGTGTCTTGGCAGCGGGATATCATTCTTTATGCAAGAATGACATATATTACATTCATTATCACCACGAATAATTTGGTTTATAATTTACAATTTAATCTTTACAGAATAATAGTACTAGTATTTACAGACATTTACATATAGATATGAGAGACGTAACAGTGTTAGTAGTGTTATATTTCCATAATGCAAGGTTTAGCGGGGTGACAAAATTAATAAAGAAATTGACTTATGGTACATGAATTCTACAGAAAACGAATCTTCAAGGCATGGCCTTGCTACATCACATCAGGTGCCAAGTGCCACGGAAGGAGAGAATACATGTGGCACCCACCTCGACCCCCGAAATGTATGGAATCGCCTGGCGACAGCCTGAGTGAAAGGAAAAGAGCCACCTGATATGTAAGGGGGTTCATTGAGGGTGTCGCGTATAACCCTCCCCCCTCCCCCTCAAGTTGAGGGAATGACACTACCCTGGGGTTGTTATACAGCTCTTGCCCTATCGAAGTCTTTACATTAGACCAGGTGGTAGGGAACTGTGTACCTCTGAGGACAACCGAATCTGACCCATGACATTACAAAATTTTTTAGTAACTGGGACAAACTCTGGCAGTAAATGGAAGAGAACTTGGTTCGAAAAAGAGAAAGAAAGAAAAAAAACCATACGAAGGTTAAGGCTGAAGGTGTGTTGATGCATGTATTGAGTGTGTGTGTGTGTACGTGTGTGTGTGTACGTGTGTACGTGTGTGTACGAGTGATCTTGTTAGCAGGAGTATATCACAGTCAACGATGAGAGACAGCCACCAATCTCAATCGAGGAGGGGCAGGAAGATACTAATGATTTCATGAAACACCCCTTCGGCCCTCCTCCCCTTATCCCCTCCTTCCCCTTCTCTCCCCTCCTCCGCCTTCCTCTCCCCTCCTTTCTCCTCCTCCCTTTTCCTCTCCTCTCTCCCCTTCTCCCCTTCATCTTCCCTACCCTCCCCTCTCTCCACTTCTCTCTTCTCTCCTCCTTCCCCTTCTCTTCACTCCTCCTCCTTCCTCTCCCCTCCTTTCTCCTCCTCCCTTTTCCTCTCCTCTCTCCCCTTCTCCCCTTCATCTTCCCTACCCTCCCCTCTCTCCACTTCTCTCTTCTCTCATCCTTCCCCTTCTCTTCCCTCCTCCTCCTTCCTCTCCCCTCCTTTCTCCTCCTCCCTTTTCCTCTCCTCTCTCCCCTGCTCCCCTTCATCTTCCCTACCCTCCCCTCTCTCCCCTTCTCTCTTCTCTCCTCCTTCCCCTTCTCTTCCCTCCTCCTCCTTCCTTTCCCCTCCTTTCTCCTCCTCACTTTTCCTCTCCTCTCTCCCCTTCGCCCCTCCTTCCCCTTCTCTCTCTTCCTCCTCCTTCCTCTCCCCTCCTTTTTCCATCTCCCTTTTCCTCTCCTCTCTTCCCTTCTCTATCCTTCTTCCCTTCCTCTTCCTTCCCCTCTCCTCCCTTCCTCTTCTCTCTCCCCTTCTCTCTCCTTCTCCCCACCTCTTCCCTCCCCTCCCCTTCCCCCTCCCATCTTCTCCCCTCCCTCTTCCCGTTCCTCCTCCTCTTCTTCCTCCAGCCTTTCTCACTTGCATCATCTTCCCTCCTTTTATTATCTTCGTCTCCCTCCCTCACATCGCTTGTCCTACCTTCCTCTTCCTCTCTCTCTCTCTCTCTCTCTCTCTCTCTCTCTCTCTCTCTCTCTCTCTCTCTCTCTCTCTCTCTCTCTCTCTCTCTCTCTCTCTCTCTCTCCCTCCCTCCCTCTCTCGTTCTCTTTGTTTTGCCTTTATACATTTTTTTCTTCAGTTGACGTTGTTCATAAACAAAAAGAAAACGGAAATCCGATCCTCAATGTCGTTTTCTTCTCAATTTCCCGTGAAATCGGATTACGAAACGGGGAACTCAGTCTAGGTTTACCTAACCAGAAGCGACTAACCTAATTAAATTCCACAATCCTTGGGAAAATATTCTCGACAGTTTTCTTGGGAAGAAAGGGAAGGAGGTGGAGTAAGAGGAGGGTGGAAGGGGGAGGGGGGAATGAGGGAGGAGGGGAAAGAAAAGAGGGGGAGGGGAGAGGTGGAAGGGAGGGGGAATGAGGGAGGAGAGGAAAGAAAAGAGGGAGAGGTGGAAGGGGGAGGAGGAATGAGGGCGAAGGAGAAAGAGAAGAGGGAGAGGGGAGAGGAAAGGAGGGTAGGAGGGGGAGGGAGAATGATGAGGAGGGTGGAAGGGGGAGGGGGGGAAAGAGGGAGAGGGGAGAGACAGAGGGGAAAAGAAGGTGGGAGAAGAGGGAGAAGGAAGGGAGGAGAGAGGGAGAAGGAAGGTGGGAGGGGAGGGAGAGAGAAGGAGGGGAAAGGAAGGGTGGGAAGGGGAAGGAAAGGGGAGTAGAGGTGCGGGGAGGGAGAAATCTTAGCCTGAATGAAATGTATAAAGTTGATCGTTATGGTGACGGGTGCATGTGTACCGACATGGGATCCGAGTGTGTGTGTCACATGCGATCACCTCAGCAGGAGGCAACTTTGTGTGTATATACTGTATATTTATATATATATATATATTTGAGGAAATATATATATATATATATATATATATATATATATATATATATATATATATATATATATATATACACATTTGTCCCCAGCACACATATATTAATCTTTTTCAACCACATTATTTTTTCCCTTTAATTCCATGTCATCACGATCGAGACTGGCAAGGAGCTGGACGGAAACCTATATGGAAACTATTAATAGCGCATTGGTTTAGGTCACTGTTCACTTGTTACGTCTGAGCTGGGTTCGAGTACTTGACTTCACTACGTATCAGATTCTGTATATGCTTCCGTCGAGCTCCTTATCAGTCTCGATCGTGATGGCATGGAAATAAAGTGAAAAATTAATGTGGTTGAAAAGATATATGTATACATGTATATATATATATATATATATATATATATATATATATATATATATATATATATATATGTATGTATACCTTGACCATAAGGGATGCTACATACGTGAACAGAATGGTTTGGCGGTAGTTAGAAGAAAGATAAAAGTATTTGCTAAAAGTTATACAAACTTTCAATTAAGGTTTTATAATACAGAATCGGAACAACACCACCGATAAAAAGAACATCAACAAGAGCTCTTGCCTTCTTAGTTGTTTATCAGGTTTTCGACAAAGTATTTTTGTCTTTTTTTCCATTATCGAAATGAATAGTAAGAACGTTGATCGATTTTGGTCAAGTTTTCGCTTGTGGTGTAACCGGAAGAATGTTGGTTTCGCAATCACTTTGATTTGGGTTCGAATCCCGCACTTCCCACTAAATCCCGCCAGTGACTGTTACCTTCCGCCAACAGTCCCTAAAGCGCGTATAGTACGCAAGGCAAAGGTGACGGCTTCGGCCGCAACTACTCAGACATCATGGTTGTCATTATTTTGTCGTTTTCACTTTCTGTGTGTGTGTTTCACCATGGTCTTGGATCACGTGTTGGACTCGTGATCGACAGCTATTTCCCTCCCGGAAGAGAGCTCAGAGCTCGTATATGACCGATCTCTGGGTAATGCTCTGACCTTACACGCACACACACACACCCAACTCCGCGTCAACGAGAGTTGGAGTAACGACTCGAAGCCCGGCGATACTGAAATTATATCAACCCTGGGCGGGATTCGAACCCGGACCGCCGTAGTGGCAGCCAGGAACTCTACCACGGCGTCACGAGTGTGAGTGTGTGTGTGTGTGTGTGTGTGTGTGTGTGTGTGTGTGTGTGTGTCTGTGTGTGTGTGTCTGTGTGTGTGTGTGTGTGTGTGTTTGGGCTCTTTCCTCATTCGGTCAAGTCTCCTTAGATACATTGACGCAGTTTCCGAAGTTGTGCTGTGTAATCACACACACACACACACACACACACACACACACACACACACACACACACACACACACACACACACACACACACAAACACACACCTTGTGGCGCTGTGGTTAGAATTCTCGCCTGCCACGATTCCCGCCCCGGGCTGAAATCATTTCAGTATTGCTTCGCTGTGGGGTGTTACTCCAACTCTCGTGGGCGGGGAGTTGGGTGTGTGTGTGTGTGTGTGTAAGGTCAAAGCACTTCCCATAGATCGGCCATATACGAGCTCTGAACTCTCATCAGGGAGGACAATAACTGTCGATCATGAGCTCAACACATGATCCAAGACCGTGGTGAATATCTCTCTTTATCTCTCTCTCTCTCTCTCTCTCTCTCTCTCTCTCTAACACACACACACACACAAACACACACACACACACACACACACACACACACACACACACACACACACACACACACACACACACACACACACACACACACACGTTCGTCTCTCGTGCCTAGCCACCTCGCTTGAGGGCGTTTATCATTATTATTCTATTTATTCTATTTTATTTTATTTTATTATTATTATATAATTTTTTAGCATCCGACCTAGTTATGGACCAAAAGGCCTCCTGTCGCCATGCTCTGCGTTTGTAATCCTTTGTAATCTTCGTAAGTTCAAATAGAAACGTGAATAAGTAAATAAACAAGTAGATAAGTAAGTAGATAAATAAGTAGATAGAATAGATAAATAGGTAAATGAATAGATAAAGAAATACACTTGGTAAGATACGTATTCAAGTCAATTTCAAAACTTCGAACCATTGATAACAAACCTGTTCGGGAAATTGTTTCTACTGACCCCAAGGTCAAATCTACGTTCTGATTGGCAATATTTCCTATGGACAACAAATACACATCAGCGGAACACTGAACACCTCTTCCACCACCCTTCTTAGTCTTTATAAGAAAGAAATCTGGCGCAACCAGAATAAATCAACAAAGCTTGTCACACGATTTGAACCCCCTGTCTCTTTGTGGCAACACGCCATTTCTGCAGTGTCCCCTTAACGCATACAACATCTTTGTAAATAAGATTATTAATCGTGGTCAATCTATTACATGTGTCCGTGGTAATGAAACTGTATATTGTAAATATTCTTGTCACATGCAGGGATGGCCCTTGTATAGATTGTACAAAACTGTGAAATAATGATTGTATACAGTTTATGTAATTGCGGACGAGAAACTCAATTACAAGTATTGTAAGTCCACGAGACTATAAGAATAACCGAGCAAGCGAGCCTGCCCCACATCTATCATAACTCTAACTTCCTTCCATTTCGTTCTTTCCTTCTACTAAACCCCCAAATTCCCCCCTCCCTCCCTCCCTCTCCCCCATCTTATCTATCCCGCCCCCTAAAATAAAATTACAAGTCCTGAAGAGATTTGAATTTCCATTGATACTCTCTCTTAAGGACGAAACTGTTTACCATGATGTGGTAACTAATCACATCTTCTTGGGTTTCCTTCCTTCGGGTGAATTAAATCACTTGGCGACAGCAAGACTAAACGCCTCGAAAAAACGCAGCGAAAATAGGATCTGAACAAACAAATATGGCTGCCATTGTAAAGATTGTAAAGTTGCGCCGTATTTGAACCATTACTGGTTTGCTTTTCAGCTGAATAGTGTCACCAGGCACCAGGTGGAACACGTGGTCAAGTGGAACACGTGGTCAATACAATGGGGCTTCCCGAAGTGGAGAACAAGTGCCTGGAATTTGAACCACAAAGGAACACAAAGGAAGAACAAACAACATCAAGCCTACTGGCCCTAACGAGGCTGTTTGTGTTTACTAAACTAAGCTACAGTTAAGAAAACAGGGCAACTAGGCGATAGAAGATGAGCTAACACTTTACAGCGGGGGCCTCCCCAGCTGAATAAAAACGCCCGCAGGCAGACGGAATAAAGAGGGAAGATGACGTCACTGCTGGGTGTTGAAATCACGGATGGGAGTGTTTCCCTCCCACCCCCCTCCCCCTCCCTCCGAGACTTTAACGACGCTGGGGGAGGAGGAAGAAGAAGAAGAAGAGAGAGAAGTGTAGAAGGACGGATAAGAGGAGGAAGAGAGGCGAAAGGAGGAGGGACAAAGGAAGGAGGAGGAGGAGGAAGAGGAAGAGGTAAAAGGAAGAGAAGCGGGAGTAGGAAGAGGAGGGGGAGGAGGATGAAGAGGGGGAGGACGAGAGAGAAGGGGAAGGGGATGAAGAAGAATGGGAAGAGGGAAACAGGAGGAGGAAGAAGAAGAGGGGAAGAGAGGAGGGTGATGAGGGTGAAAAGGAGGAGGAAAAAGAGGAGGGAGGAGGCTAAAGGAGGAATTGGAAGAGGAACAAAAAATATATAAGGAGGAAGAAAGAGGAGGAGGAGGAGGAGAAAGTGAAAGAAGAGGAGTGAGGAACTAGAGGAGCAAAGAGGAGGAGGAGGAGGAGGTGGGGAAGAGTGGGAGTGGAAGAATAGAAATAGAAATAGATGTATATGAATAAGAAGAAGAGGTGGACAAGGAAGATGAGGAGGGGGAAAAAGGAAGAAAAAGAGGAGGAAGAAAAAGAGGAGGGTGAAGAGGAGAAGGTATACCAGGAAGAGGGTGTCTGTTCGCTGGCTGGCTGGCTGGCCCGCTGGTTCACCTTCTGTTTGTCGGGAGTTGGGGGGGGGGGGGGTTTGAGACTTGTCTCTGTTACGTCACCCCCTCTCCCCCCTCGTACATATATATTCTCAGGTGAAGCAACTTGCTCTTGTTTAGACCTAGTTTGAGGTGACATTGATATGTCGTTATCTACATAATTTTAAGAACATCCCTGTGACGTGTTTTTATTTTTCCTTGAGGAAAATTACGTCACTAAGAAGGTAAAGACAGATAGTGGTCTCTGACCTGAATATGGTCGCGGTCCTGAAAATCGCTTTCTGACTGGGGTACGCCTCATCAACTGGATAAAAACACATGTTTATTGATTAATTTATTAATTTATTAATTTATTTATTGCTAGCCGGAATTCAATTAATAAATGATACCTCCGAGACGGAGTGGAGGACGCTCGACATGACGTCATATCGACCAAGTTGACATCGACAGAAGGAAAGAACTCTTTCGTGGAGCTCTTGTCCTACAAAGTTCATTTCACGACGAAGAACTCTCGTGATTGGCTGCAAAGATAACGAAAGAGGAGGAGGAGGAGGAGGAAGAAGAAGAAGAAGAAGGTGAAGGTTTGCTCTGTCATGGATGACGGGATCATTTTCCTGGCAGTCGCTGAAGAATCTTTAGCGGTGTCAGACTCCACCGATCCAAGTCGGGGACAAAACTTTTTGCAATGATGTGTCGTTTTATTATATTTTTTTTATGAAATACAGACGATTCTAGTCGGTTGATGGGCAGGCGCGAAACAAACTGGTGGAATCAACCGTTAGCCGTTTGATTAATCAATCTGTTTACACTCCTTATACAAATCTATGAAAAATGTAATGGTCACATACACGTACACACAAACATACACGTGCACACACACACACACACACACACACACACACACACACACACACACACACACACACACACACACACACACACACACACACACACACACACACAATTATGGCGATCAGCCAAGTGTTGGGTGGTGGAGGATGTAAACTACTCAGTGTGACCACACAGACGTGACGAAGATTGTCTGTTGGGATGATGGTGAGGACGAAGAAGTGGCTGGCGGCCTCACCTTTACCCTGTGTATTTGGAGAGCTTGGGCGAGTGGCCGTCACTGGTACCATTGGAGAGTTAATCTCAAGTAGTTATGGTTAATGGTATCTTGTGTTTGATATTTCTATTATATATATATATATATATATATATATATATATATATATATATATATATATTTTTATATATGTATATAATATATATATATATATATATATATATATATATATATATATATATATTTGTGTGTGTGTGTGTGCGTGTGTGTGTGTTTATACAACACTGTATCCCAGTGATTTACATTTATCAACCACAATTCACTTTAATTCTAAGCCATCAACATTGAGGAGGCAGAAATTGATACGTACGGTATATATATCTCTTGTTGGCGCAATCGGTTAAGTCACTAACACTTGTCACGTGCCAGCGCAGGTTCGAGTCCTTGGCTGTACCACGTTTCAATTTCTGCATGTTGGCCTCCTCGAGTCTCTCGATGTTAATGGCTTAGAATTAAAGTGTATTGTGGTTTATAAAAATGTATATATATATATATATATATATATATATATATATATATATATATATGTATGTATTGTAAGGTATCCTGTATTTTTAATTATTTTCTTCTTTTAGAAAAGTGTTCTGTCAATATCTTATTTCATTCCAACATTGTTTTAATTAACTAATGTATTTATTAATTTCATTTATTGATCTGTTTATAGTTGCTGGTTTTTAATGTTTATACAAAAGTTGTTGTTTTTCTTTTTTTCTAATTATGTGAATTATTTTCCCGCAGGTGTGTGTGTACCGTGAGTTGGGAGAAAATGTCTACCAACAACATCATCATCATTATCAAAGGTTTCAGTGACCTATAATCGGCTTTCGTTATCGCTATTGTAATTATTGTTATTTTCAGTTTTAGTAGTAGTATTGTTATTATTATCATTACTGTTATTATTATCGTCTTTTGGTAGCCTTGTTATTGTTAATATTAATGCTGTTACTTTTATTGCTATTTTTAGTTATTAATATTATTATTATAATTTTTACTATTATTATTATTATTACTAATATTACTATTATCATTATTATTACTGTTACTGTTTTTATTATTATTATTATCATTATTATTGTTATTGTTGTTGTTGTTCTATGAAAAGATCGTTCCCCCAATTTTTCCGACCATTGAGAGAATTTCAATCTTATTTCAACAACTTGAATAATATCATAGGATATTCTGTCTTCGCGTTCAAATCGAGTTTTATTTCAGAGGGATCACGGTTGGGAAAATGGGATTAGAAAGAACTAGATAACATAATTATCACTCTGTCTGTCTGTCTATCCATCTCTCTCTCTCTCTCTCTCTCTCTCTCTCTCTCTCTCTCTCTCTCTCTCTCTCTCTCTCTTTCTCTTTCTCTCTCTTTCTCTCTCTATCTTTCTCTCTTTCTCTGTCTGTTTATCTCTATCCATCCAGCTACCTATCTGTCTCTGTATAGATGTATCTGTCTCTATCTCTGTCTATCTTTGCGTAAGACAATGATCCAATACCTTCGTATATGTTGCCTAGGAAATGTGTACAATTCCTATTTCATTCAGTGAAAGTGTCATGGACTAAGGCTAGGATGTGTGCGCTGACGTCAACTCGATCGTCTTTCGTGCCATTATGGCGGAGGGCACTTGGGATAAACGTTCGAGACCTGGAGAAGGGTCGTAGCACTTGTTGGTGTAGTGGTACCATGCTGAACAGTATTACAACACCGTAGGCAGTTACCCCAGCTCTAGTGGGCAAAGAATTACGCGTGTGTTTGTGCAATACCACAACATTATCCATTAATTTTGTTATAAAGTGTAATAGCTGTCGATCACAAGCCCAACACGTGGTCCAAGACTATAATGAATCACAAACACGCGCGCGCGATTTGACGGCGCAGTGGTAGCGCTCGCGACAGCCAGTACGGCGGTCCGGGTTCGAATCCCACCCAGGGCTGAAATAATTTCAGTATTGCTGCGTTGCGGACCGTTACTCCGACTCTCGTGGGCGGGGAGTTGTGTGTCTGTGTGTGTGTGTAAGGTGACAACATTACCCATAGCTCGGCTTTACAAGTATACGTGCTCTGAGCTCTCTTCCGGGAGGGAAGTAGCTGTCGATCACGAGTCCAACACGTGATCCAAGACAGTGGTGAATCACACACACAGGTATAAAGGACCTGTTTGGCATATTGTGTGACACGTGTTTACTTAATCTGGGTCAGTGACAAGTGGTTTGAAACAATGTATATTGTTTTGACACTTACCGGCGGGTGAAGGGAAGGGGGGAGGATAAAGGGGGGAGAAAGGGGGGAGAGGGGAGAAGGAGTGGGGAGAAAGGAAAAGGGAGGGGGGAGGAGGAGGAGGGGGAGGGGAGGAGGGGGGGGGGAGGAGGAGGGGAGGAGGAGGAGGGAGGAGGAGGGGAGGGGGAGGGGAGGAGGGGATGGATGGGGAGTCATGGGGGTGGGGAGTCTTAAGAGACAGCGTTGGATCCCGAAGGACCTTGAAGATTCCCTCCTCCCTCCTCCTCCCTCCTCCTCCCTCCTCCCTCCTCCTCCCAGTTTCTCTGGTTGATGATTCATTCCCTTGGATCATTCTATACCACCAACTCATTACCACCACCTTCTCCTCTTTCTCGTACACCTCCTCCTCCTCCTCCTCCTCCTCCTCCTCCTCCTCCACCTCTTTCTCCTCCTCTTCCTTCTTCTCTTCCTCCTCCTCTTCCTCCTTCTCTTCCTCACCTTCTTCTCTTCCTCCTTCTCTTCCTCCTTCTCTTCCTCCTTCTCTTCCTCCTTCTCTTCCTCCTCCTCTTCCTACTTCTCTTCTTCCTTCTCTTCCTCACCTTCTTCTCTTCCTCCTTCTCGTACACCTCCTCCTCCTCCTCCTCCTCCTCCTCCTCCTCCTCCTTCCACCTCTCCTCTTCCTCATCCATCTCTTCCTCCATCACTCCACCTCCTCCTCCTCCTCCTCCTCCTCCTCCTCTTCCTCTTCCACCACTCCTTCTTTACCTCCTCCTCCTTCCTCTCCTCCTCGTACACCTCGCTCACCTCCGCCATTCCACCACCTCCTCCTTATCCTCCTCCTGCTCCTCTTTTTTCTGGAATAATTCCTCCTTCCCCTCCTCGTACACCTCCTTTTTGTTCTCTTTCTGGAAGAGTTCCCCCCCCCTCTCTTTCTATTCCTCCTCTTTTTCCTCCTCTTTTTCCTCCTCTTTTTCCTCCTCTTTTTCCTCCTGGACCTCCTCACCTTCATATCTTCCTCCTCCTCTTTGTTCTCTTTTTTTTTGTAATAGCTTCCCCCTTCTTCTCCCCCTCTTCGTCCTCCTCTTCCTCCTCCTCTTCTTCGAAAACCGTTTCCTATTTCTCAGACACTTTTTCCTCCTCTTTATCTCTCTCCTCTTCCTCCTTATCATCATCATCATTTTCCTCCTCCTCCTCCTTTTCTTCTTTCTCTTCCCGTCTATCTAGCCCCCTCCTCTTCCTCCTCCTCCTTCTCATCGTCATCATCATCATCTTCCTCCTCCTCCTTCTCATCGTCATCATCATCATCTTCCTCCTCCTCCTCCTCCTCCTCCTCCTCCTCTTTTTCTTTCTGTCCCTCTCTCACCTTCCTCTTCCTCCTCCTCCTCCTCCTCATAATCATCTTCCTCCTCCTCCTTTTCTTCTTTCTCTTCCCGTCCCTCTTTCCCCTTCCTCTTCCTCCTCCTACTCCTCCTCTTCTTCCTCCTACTCCTCTTCTTCCTCGTACTCCTCCTCCTCTTCCTCCTCTTTCTTCCTCTCGGCATCGTTGTCCGCCTGTCGTCCTTAATTTGGAATATGACCAAACAGTTTCATTGTTTTTCTTTCCAAAGACGAGTCAGTTCTCGTAATCAGGGTAAGCATTGTGTATCCTTCATCGTTCCGTTTTCCGCATTCGAAATGAAGTGATGGATTGTGACACCATAGTGTGATTTACCATGGTCTTTGGACCACGTGCTCGACTCGTGATCGATAGCTATTTCCCTCGCGGAAGAGAGCTCAGAGCTCGTATATGACCGATCTATGGGTAATGCTGTGACCTTACACGCACACGCACACACTTACACACACACACACACACACACACACACACACACACACACACACACACACACACAACTCCCCGCCTAGATATGGATCAGGAGGTCTCCTGTCGGCATGCTCCGCCTTTGTAATCCTTTGTAACGACCCGCAGCGCAGCGATACTGACATTATTTCAGCCATGGGTGGGGTTTGAACCCGGACCTCCGTAGTGGCAGCCGGGAACTCTACCAACTGCGCCACGAGTTGTGTATGTGTGTGTGTGTGTGTGTGTGTGTGTGTGTGTGTGTGTGTGTGTGTGTGTGTGTGTGTGTGTGTGTGTGTGTGTGTGTGTGTGTGTGTGTGTGTGTGTGTGTGTGAGAGAGAGAGAGAGAGAGAGAGAGAGAGAGAGAGACAGACCTTCTCCTTTGGGGAACGATGGGACTATCCCACAAGACCACATGAGTTAGTTAATTACTTAGTTGTAAATAGTAATATTTCCTGTGTCTCAGTATTTTAGGGATCTTTCCCACTCCTCCTCCTCTTCCTCCTCTTCCTCCTCTTACTCCTCTTCCTCCTCCTCCCCCTCCTCTTCCTCCTCTTCCTCCTCCTCCTCTTACTCCTCTTCTTCCTCCTCCTTCTCCGCCTCCTCTTCCTCCTCCTTCTGCGCCTCCTCTTCCTCCTCTTTCTGCGCCTCCTCTTCCTCCTCCTCCTCTTCCTCCTTCCCCTCCTCTTCCTTCTCCTCTTCCTTCTCCTCCCCTCCTCCTCCCATATTCCTACCCTTCTTCTCCTTCTCTTCCTCCTTCTCTTCCTCACCTCCTCCTCCTCTTTCTCCTCCTCGTGAATAAGAGTGGGAATAATGAACGAAAAAAGAAAAACAGCGAATCAGATTCCTTTGTTTTGGCTAAAGCGCATATCTATATATTCTTTATGTGGTAATTTTTGACAGTCGCATGTAGGATTCGAACCCATTGTTTTCGGGTGGCCGAAAGCAGTGGGTTCGAATCCTACATGCGACTGTCATAAAAATGATCAGATTAATGTCGCTGTCACTAGTGAATTTCTCCCATGTTTCTATATGTGTGTGTGTGTGTGTGTATGTGTGTGTGCATATATATGTATATATTCACATGTATATATGCATATCCATGCATACACGCACATAATATACACACACAAAATCTAAACTGAATTGCTCAGAATCTTAACAAGTGTTTCAGGCTTGGCTGAAATTTTCTCTCCTGTAATCAGTCTAGTGTCACTGAAATTCAGGTTTTGGTCAGACTTCAGTGTGGCCGTCACACAAGAGGAAGCACTGAAGAAACTCGATCCGTTGCCTTCAGACATTTACCTGAAAAGGTGTTTCTCTGAAGTTCCCTTCTTGTCTTTCTTACCTTCCTCCTCCTCCTCCTCTTCCTTCTTTACCCTCCTCACCCATTTCTCTTCCTCCTCCCTTCCTCCTCTTTCTCCTGCACCACCTACTCCTCCTCCTCCTCCCTTCCTCCTCCTCCTCCCTTCCTCCTCCTCCTCCTCCTCCTCTTCCTTCTTTACCCTCCTCACTCATTTCTCTTCCTCCTCTCTTCCTCCTGTACCACCTACTCCTCCTCCTCCTCCTCCTCCCTTCCTCCTCCCTTCCTCCTCTTCCACCTCCTCCTCCTCCTCCCTTCCTCCTCCCTTCCTCCTCTTCCACCTCCTCCGTCTCCACCTCCTCCTCCCTTCCTCCTTTTCCACCTCCTCCTCCTCCTCCTCTTCCTTCTTTACCCTCCTCACCTTACTCCTCTTTATCTTTCTCTTATTCCTCATGATCCTCCTCTACATATTCTCTCCTCTCCTCCTCTTCCTCCTCCTCCCATTTCTCTTTCTTCTCCCAACCTCCTCTTCCTCCTCGCCTTCCTCCTCCACCACCTACTCCTCCTCCTCCTTTTCCACCTCCTTCGTCTCTTCCTCCTCCTCCTCCTCCTGTTTCTCTTCCTCATTCTCATCCTCCACTCTTCCTCCTTTTCCACCTCTTCCGTCTCTACCTCCCCCCTCCTCCTCCTCCTTCCTTTCCACATCCTCCTCCTTCGTCTCTACCTCCTCCTCCTCCTATTTTTCTTCCTCCTCCTCATCCACTCTTCCTCCTTTCCCACCTCTTCCGTCTCTACCTCTCCCCTCCTCCTCCCTTTCCACATCCTCCTCCTCCTCCTCCTATTTTTCTTCCTCCTCCTCATCCACTCTTCCTCCTTTCCCACCTCTTCCGTCTCTACCTCTCCCCTCCTCCTCCCTTTCCACATCCTCCTCCTCCTCCTCCTCCTCTTCCAACGGCTCTCCGCGCTCCCCAACGGTTCGCCGTCCCTTGTATGTATTGCATTTGGCCTTTCACATCCTCAGTCCCATCCTCCCCTTCCTTCTCCTCGCCGCTCCCATCTCCTGCCCCCCCCTCGTCTGTGCACGTACACACGTGTGTACACGTGTGTACTCTACGCGTACATGTGCACCTCAGATTAGAATTGTACGGAAAGACGTTCTTGTTCAATCGCCATGGAATCACTTGTTCAGTTTCAGCACAAAGGTTACCGGTTGGGACTTAAATGTCAACATTGATTTCAGGCACACACGCACACGCGTACACACACGCACACAGACGCACACGGAGGTGTGAGTCAGCCTCAAAATTCTGAGTCAGCGTGTCGAGGGAAGAAAAGGACACTGAACACACACACACACACACACACACACACACACACACACACACACACACACACACACACACACACACACACACACACACACACACACACACACACACACACACACACACACACACACACCCTCGTGGCGCAGTGGTTAGAGTTCTAGCTTGCCACTACATTGGTCCGGGTTCGAATCCCGCCCAATGATGAAATAATTTCTCTCGTGGGCGGGGAGTTGGGTGTGTGTGTGCGTGTAAGGTCACAGCATTACCCATAGATCGGTCATACGAGCTCTGAGCTCTCATCCGGGAGGTTAATAGCTGTCGACCACGAGTCCAAATACGTGATCCAAGACCATGGTGAATCACACATGTGTTCCAAGACCGTGGTGAATCACACAGCATTATCCATAGATCGGGCAGTATATGAGCCTTTAGCTCTCATCCTGGAGGGTAATAGCTGTCGATCACTAGACCAGCACGTATTTTAAGACAGTTGTGAATCACAAGCAGACGCACACACACACATACAGAAGTTTCTGCGTGTTTGAGAACTTGTTGTGAATCCTGAAAATGGAATATTCATCTTAATTCATGATGGAGAACTGAAGCAATATAAGTATTCAGGAGCAGAACATCTTTATCCACATGTAAACGTTCAAAACGTCCATTTTCCATGCGAGGTAACACAGATGTGGATTGTTGTGGTTCTGTGGTCCCTCAAGGGAGTGGGAACGAGAACAAAGCTCTACTTGGTTGGTTTTATTCTGGTTAGTACGAACGTCGATCTCTGGGTGGGACGAAGAGTTGACTGATAGGCCGCTCTACGTGGTACAAGTACAGATGGAAACTGGGCTTTGGTAACAGGACCCGGCTGTTTACAAACACTGGTGCGTACCTAAAAGCAGCGAGGAAGACAACCGCACAGAAACATAGCTCGGCAAGGGCCGAGATTGTGCTTTCATATGAATGCAAATGCCTGGAAAACAGGTGCAAGAAGGACTTAATCTACACAATAGTAATATGAGGCTTAAGACCAGCTGTTTCTACACAACATTTACATTCCTTGTCTACCCCAAGAGGCGCTGCGTTGCTGCGACTGATGCCGTCCCCTATGCCCTATTATGTGCTGGGAATCGGAAAGAAGCGCTGGCTTTGGACCCACAATAAAGCGAATCCGAGATCAGCTCCAGATTACGCTACCAGCGCACATTTCGTGAGGAGCCGAGGATTCAAATACTAAAATTCCATTACTCTTTACGGAAGAAAGTGAGTGAAACTAAGTAGGTAAATTAATAAATACTATTAGATATAAATGAATAAGCGATAGATATATAGATAATAAATGAATAAGCAAATAAACAAGTATATGGCAAAGGAAAAAAATAAGGAGGTAAGCAGCAAAAAGGGAAAATATAAATGACCCAGCAATGATGAATTAACGGGTGAATTAAAGTGAATAAATGATAAATGTATAGATAATAAATGAATAAGCGAATAAACAAATATTTGGCAAAGGAAAAAAATTAATGAGGGAAAGTAGCAAAAAGGAGAATTATAAATGACCCAGCAATGATGAATTAACGAGTAAATTAATAGTACACTCATAGGTAGGGTGAAGATATCCCATAGATGAATAAAAATCACCTGACGTCTCTTGGGAGATACTTTGACGCCGTACACCGTATCCGTTATACACACAGACTTCCTTGTCCAAGATCCGTAAGTCAAAGGGAGGGTCACGATCCTATGCGACGCCATTCAATGGATGGACCGCGAATGGGGGGCGCGGTCTGTAGTGACCTCGTTCAAACTGGTGGTAGCCAGAATAGAATATATAAAGTACGGGAGGTCATCCCAGATCCTGTTTGGTTCCCTTCAGCTGAATGAAATCGCCTTGCACTGGCTACATCAGTATATTGGAGCTACATTAGCCAACGGAAAACGTCAAAGCGCTTTTACCATTGCTTAACGTGACCATTCCACCAAAGTGGAAACAAGAACAGGCCAATTCGCTTGAGATAGAAAAAAAATAAACTCGAGACACTGAATAAAGACAGGCCACTGCTGCACCTACTCGTGACGCCATGTCGGCAGTTATTCACTCAGAAGTGAACTGACCTGTTCTTGTTCAGACTCGGGGGTGTGTACTGTGAACGTGTGTGAGAAACGCTTTTAGCCACACCTCAGTTACTCCATCCAAGGTCCACGTAGATCCCTTGGGTTGGTTGCTGAGGGACTCCCACTCCCTCGGGACTCCCTAGCCTTGAGAGTTGGTCATAGGGAGTCCAGCGAGAGGGAGTATGGGAGTAGGAAGGCTAAGGGAGGGAGTTCCTTGATGTGGGAGTTGACTCACTGGGATTTTTTGGTCTTCGTTCAAATCCGTAAATTATTTCAGTTTTTTGTTTATTTTTATTTATTTTTTAATGAGAGTTTGGAAAAACGAAGATATTGGAAGACATTGTGATGGGATAGGATAGAAGTGCCGGAGGAGGAAAACTCAGGAGAGAGAGAGAGAGAGAGAGAGAGAGAGAGAGAGAGAGAGAGAGAGAGAGAGAGAGAGAGAGAGAGAGATGTTAGGAGATGTATTAAGTCCTGGAACGGCCATCTTGGTAAACATGTTTTGGTACACACACACACACACACACACACACACACACACACACACACACACACACACACACACACACACACACACACACACACACACACACACACACAAACACATCTCCCGAACAGAATAAGGTAGAACGTGTACATCCTGCCCAGATCCAATGATCAAAGACCGTGGTGAATCACACATTGCGAGATACAGATACTGGGCATCACGAGCATAGCTCCCCTTCCCATAAGAAACAACTAGGTAAACACACACACACACACACACACACACACACACACACACACACACACACACACACACACACACACACACACACACACACACACACACACACACACACACACACACACACACTGCGATATACAGAGACGGGACATCACGAGTATAGCTCCCCAGCCATCTTCTTAACCTCAGAATATTTTGTATGGAAACCCAACCTTTTGCTCATCTGCACATCATTTACCTGAAGATGGCTAATTGCAACCGAAACCTTGTAATGATGTATATCAATAAAAATATTCTTTACATTTTATCATGGATCTCGGTAGATTTGTATTCAGTTTACCCTCTGTTTTTCATTTGATAAATTCTATAGTTACATTAGAAATAAAAAGGTTATTAGGAATCACATTGGCCCACTATTATCTGCTGACGGTCAACTTGAATATTCAAATGAAGGAATGTGTGATATTTTAAACAACTATTTTAGCTCAGTATTCGTAAACGAAACACCTCAAAGTGAACTCCAAACTGAAACCTGTGAAAAATCTAGGGTGAACTTACTGTAAATATAAAAAAAAAAAAATAATAATAATAAATAAAAAAAAATAAAAGGTGTATAGAAAAACTCAAAGTTAATAAAACACCAGGGCCTGACGGTTGGCATCCAAGAATCTTAAAGGAAATGAAAAATGAGATTGTTGTTCCATTAGAAATTATTTTCAAGAAATCCATCATATGCGTAGATGTCCCAAGAGAATGGAAGCTAGCCAACGCCACTCCCATATTCAAAAAAGGTGACAAAAAGAAACCAAACAACTATAGGCCAATAAGCTTGACTTCAATCGTAGGAAAAATGATGGAAATTATCATCAGAGATGCCAACGAACATCATTTAGAACTGTTTGATAAATGATAACTAGCATGGATTCAGACCGAAACGTTCTTGCGTGACTAACTTACTCGAATTCCACAACACAGTCATCTCGAATTATGACAAAAGAAACAATATAGATTTAATATATCTAGACTTTGCAAAAGCTTTTGATACCGTACCCCACGAAAGACTACTTACTAAATTAGCTTCACACGGAGTAAGTGGTACCCTATTAAGTTGGACTAGTAATTGGTTAAACGATCAAAAACAGAGATGTTCCGAATGGAATAAACTTCCTGCAAAGGCAGTGCATTGTAGTTCAGTTCGAAGATTCGTTTCGATAAACACCTAAATAAGATGCTGTAATGCCTGCCATTTTTGTATGATTTGTTTATTCGTTAGTATTTCTCTTTTTATTGTTATTCATTTGATTATTATTTATTATTCATTTGCCCATTTATTATTATTTACTATTTACCTGTTTGTATATTATTTAAATTTACCTACCTATTTATTATATTATTATTTATATTATAACTGTTTTTATTTATTTATTTATTATAATTTGTTTGCATCCGACCAAGTTATGGACCAAAAGGTCTCATGTCGGCTTGCTCCTCCTTTGTAATATATATTTATATATATATTTATTTATATATATATATATATATATATATATATATATATATATATGTGTGTGTGTGTGTGTGTGTGTTGATAGTATATACGGGCAGAAGATTTTCTCTTATACATACTTCATTGAAAGTGATGGCTAATTGTGCATTTATAATTTTCTTAAATGTATTTTCCATATGTCTTACTATGGACTTATTTTCCTTTGAAAGGAGGTTTGTGACTTTACAAATAAAGCTAAAAGTTAAAATAGATAAATTGATAAACAAACAAAGGAAAAAGTCGAAGAAGAAGAAGAAGAAGAAGAAGAATCTAGGCCGGAGTGTGTGAGATGTGGGGCAACTCCTTCGCCCAAGGATAGACGGTTCGAGTGCGCATGCGCAATCCACAGGAAGCCGGGCACGTCCGACGAGGAAGGCGGTGGGTTGGTTACATAACGGCAGGATGGGGGTGGGGGTGCTCCACCCACAAATCTTCGGTGTAGTTAGTCACCATCGCTTCTATCCGTGGGGATATACGGTGGTATTCTTAATAAAAAAAATCTTTCCTTATGTAAATATTTTAGAAATACTTGGAAGGGAAAGATTTATATAAGGAAAGATTTTTTTTAAGAATGCCACCGTAAGATTCTTACGGTGGTATTCTTAAAAAAAAAATCCTGATATAAATCTTTCCTTTCCAAGGATTTATATTAGATTTATGTAAGGAAAGATTTTTTTTAAGAATACCTGCGATAATTAATCACGTCGAAGATAAACGTGATCAGCATTGGAGACTCGGGTCCGCAAGGGTATCCCTAAGATATTCTGTGCATGAAGTGATGTTAGTGATAATAAATAGATAAATAAATAAATGAATAAATGAATAAATAAAAGTGAAATATAAAACTATTGAGTTTGCAAAAAAAAGGGGAAACATTTTATGGAACATAAATGTGACTTTGCTACTTTTTTCTAAGGTGTAAAAATAGAAATGAACATAGAAATAAATAAATAAACTGCCCGTATATGGCCGCTCCGGAAAGAAAAGAACGGAAATCATCCTGACAAAGAAAGGAAGAGGGAAAAAGCGACAAATTTGAGGACAACAGTGAAAGGAAAACGTAGAAATTGTCCACGATATTCTTGTCAAGGCCGCGCGCGGTAAATATGACAAAATATCACGAGTTTTATATATATATACAGTATTATATGTATATATATATATATATATATATATGTGTGTGTGTGTGTGTGTGTGTGTGTTGTACGTCTGGATTTATCTGACACTTTACAGGTTACAATAGAAGTACATTAGAGTTTTTATGCAAATTTCACTCCCGTCCTCACCTCTCCTCTCCCCACAACATTTGACCTCGGAGGCTCCCCAAGGGAATCACTCGTGGGGCCAGCAGAATGACTAATCAGCGCTAGGGTCTGCCACGTGACCACCACAAAACCTCTTTGAAGAAAAACGCGTGCAGTGCCACCATCGGACAGCCATGCCTGGCTTGCATCTCGGGCAGCCACGTTAAACGGAACATTTGACCTATTGAAGAACGCATACCCTCTGTCTTCGTGAGTCACCGGCATCAAACGATTTACCTCCGATTTCCCATTGCAGCACACGTGACCTCACACCAATTAGGGGCACGGGCCATGACCTGCCCGTGTATATAAGAGCTCAACGGACGCCGAAGGTTCAGATAGCCTCGGAGTACCATACGTGAGCCTGGCTTGCATCTTCTCCTTTCTCGTCCCCCCCTCCCCCCTCTTTTTCTCCTTCGCAAGCAGATCACCCGGGGACACGACTTGAAACACAGTCGTCACCTCCCTCGCCGTCTCGTTCCCCCCCACACACACACTGGCGCCCAACATTCATTGATAAATATACCAACTTTCCACTAGAGTTTGCCTTCAACCAATGTAACCGGCTGACCAACCTGGGGCAGACTACCACATTTGCCGCCCAACGTGGGGCAGAGAACCAGCCTAGCACGAACATTCTCATATTGTTGCGTAATTAAGTTGAGAAAATTGCGGAGCAACAGGGACGCCATTAGTCGTGCTTTGGTCACCGTTGGAGCTTGTCGGAGTGTGTCTGTGGCAGTTCTCACATTTTATTTTAATCTATTTCTTTTCATTTATTTAACTCTACTTGATTTAATTTAATTTTTTTCTTACACAATTAACGGATTAAAAGACAGTCATGGAATAAAAAGGTTGCGATTTATGAAAGGGAAACAGTGGTCGACAGAAAGGGAATAAGGTGCAGTGAAGAACCAATAGTGATAATAATGATGATTATGATGATAATTAAATAATATTGATAATAATAATAATACAATGATAATATTAATAATGTAATAATGGTAATAGTAACAATGATAATAATGATAATAGTAGTAATAATAATTATAGTAACAAAACTAATAGTAAGATCAATAATGGTGATAACAAATCGGTTAACGGTGTAGGACGAAAAACCCAAAGATGAGATCATTGGCTAGAGCGTTTGAAGGTGTTGTTCTCCTTGGCTCCATCTTGGTAAATGGTCATGATTGCTTGCCATGATGAAGGCGAACGACCTTAATGGGACCAAGATGACCGCGTTAGTCGGATGGATTGGTTCCGGTAATAACGAGAAGGACTGGGCTGGGGAAGGGGGCTGGGGAAGGGGGCTGGGGAAGGAGGCTGGGGGAAGGGGGCTGGGAGAAGGGGGCTGGACAAGGAATCAAATAGAATATTAGGAAAATAAACACCAAGTTGATAAGGTTCATCAATTTGTATGGAGAAGGAAGCTGCTCGGTTTGTCTTTGTGAACTTGTGTCTGAATACGTCATCAGGGAAGCCTGACAGGACGCAAACATACTTGCACTTACGTGTTAAAACTCACTACCTCCTTTTTGTCCAACACCCGGGGTTCGAACTCGGGTCACGTGAGTACAAAAAAGAGGACGATACCACCAAACCACCATGAGTTTTGATCTTGATGAAAATGAGGATGAAGGAATACTAAAAGGAGACACCTGTGAACCAGGGTAAGGTATACAACACACGCTCACTGGCTGGAACGGGGTGGAGTGGGTGGGTGGAGTAGAGGAGTGGAACAACCTGCTACGAGACGACCGGGAGAGGGTGGATGGAGGTGTGGAACTACGAGTATGTTCGAAAACTATTACCCTCTCGGGATGAAAGGTCACAGCTCATATATGACCCGATTTATGGGTAATGCTGTGACCTCACACACACACACACACACACACACACACACACACACACACACACACACACACACACACACACACACACACAACTCGTGGCGCATTTGGTAGAGTTCCCGGCTGCCACTACGGAGGTCCGGGTTCGAATCCCGCCCAGGGCTGAAATAATTCCATTATCGCTGCGCTGCGGGTTGTTACTCCAGCTCTCATTGGCGGGGAGTTGGGTGTGTGTGCGTGTGAGGTCACAGCATTACCCATAGATCGGTTATATATGAGCTCTGAGCTCTCTTCCGGGAGGGAAATAGCTGTCGATCACGAGTCCAACACGTGATCCAAGACCATGGCGAATCACACACACACACACACACACACACACACACACACACACACACACACACACACACACACACACACACACACACACACCATCCCCTTGCTCAAAGAGACAGTAACGATTTTCCGTGTTGATGAAACTTCGAAACCCTTAGCGAGGGTTCATCTCGGGTGTACACGTTTGCAAGCTCTCGACGCTAACCATTAGAACAAGCCGTTGATGTATGTGGTTCACCACTGTCTTGGTTTACGTGCTGGACTTGTGATCGACAGCTACTGCCCTACCAGATGAGAGCTCGGAGCTCATCTATTGTGTGTGTGTGTGTGTGTGTGTGTGTGTGTGTGTGTGTGTGTGTGTGTGTGTGTGTGTGTGTGTGTGTGTGTGTGTGTGTGTGTGTGTGTGTGTGTGTGCGTGCGTGTGTATTATGCGGGTAGTAAAGGCGGTTATGATTCGGGGGGTGGGACTACGTACAGGGTGGAGCAAAAGTGTCTCGACACAAGGGAGTGACAGACTTCTCGTGGTTACACTGTACCTTTGGGAGTTTAGAAGTACCTTAGAGACTCCAGGTTGGAGTAGAAGGAGGAGGAGGAGGAAGAGGAGGAGGACGCTGTGGTCAAGAGGATTAAGGACATCGGAGGGGAAGTTTGGGAGGGGGAGGGGGAAGTGCCTAGTAGGATAGTCACACAGTCTGAGTAGTTTGAGCTAGTTGCATATATATATATATGTATATGTATATATATATATATATATATATATATATATATATTTATATATATATATATCTTTTTTTTTTTTTTTTTTTTTTTTCAGGGGGGAGGCTACGTGGAATTTACCTAAATAATCAGTAATGATCCTAGACAAATTTGAGGTCCTAGAAGGATGCGGGAACCTAGAATGGGTTCAAAGCGTATGGCTAGGTGAGGGATCGATACGAGCGGACGAGAGCGCCGGGCCGTAACCTTGAGGGACTCCCAAGGGACTCCCGTCCCTCAGGTGAAGATCCCAAGGGAGGAGGGAGGAGGAGGAGGAGGGAGGAGGAGGAGGAGGGAGGAGGAACACAAAGGAGGAGGGAGGAGGAACACAAAGGAACACAAAGAAAGAACAAACAACAGCAGGCCCACTGGCCCTAACGAGGATGTTTGTGTTTATTATACTAAACTACATTTAAGAAAACAGGGCAACTAGGCGATAGAAGATGAACTAACACCACCGCTACCACTATCCTATCCAATTGCAATTAAATGCCGGTCTGTCAGATCTTTTATTGCAGAGGATAATATTTTATTTGCTGATTGGAGTTCAGATATTTATCTAAGCGATTATTAAATGTTGTTATTGGGTTACTTTCAACGGCGGTGGAAGGTAACGAATTCCACACATTAGCAACCCGGTTAAAGACGAAGTGCTTACTTTCATTCGAAGAAGGAAGAGGAGGAGGAGGAAGAGGAGGAGGGGGTGGCGCCGCTCAGGTCTGAAACTTCACAAAAGGTTCGAAGCGGCAGGAAGATAATGAACCCTTGAAGATCTTCGCTCGAGCATTCACTCCTGGGTACTACACTGACTGTTGGATCACTGGAACCTGTCTGTGTCTTTCGTGGTAGCATACAGTGATTACGACCTGGGCGAGTTTTTCTTACGACCTCGCAGATCTACGTGGGTCGTAAAAATACGATGTAGAGGAATACAGCTCGGAAAGGGCACTGCAATGATTCAAAGTGAGGTCAGATTTATTGGAAATATCCTTTATCGCTATTTGACATGTATATATGCTTATACTGCCTATTTCCAGGCGATTTTCTTCTGCTAACATTAAGAGAGGAATCTCTAAGAAGTCAAACATTTGAAAATATTGAAGTGAATACACACACACACGCGCACACACACACACACACACACACACACACACACACACACACACACACACACACACACACACACACACAAACACAAACTTTTGCATAACAATATGGATGATGGTAACGAGTTATATAGCCTTTGTCTCCCAATCTATCCATCTATCTATCTAAATATATATATATATATATATATATATATACATTATATATATTATATATATATATATATATATATATATATATATGGATGAAGGGTTTAGACAAATGAGAATGTGGGTGGAGGAAGAAGAAGCGAAAATGGGCTGGAACTCCTTTATTACTTATACGTTTCGACCGACTTGGTCTTCTTCAGTAAGCTGTCTACAAACAGTTTGGACCTCTCAATTATAAATGTCCCCGTCTTCGAGTGTATATATAATTTAATGGTTCAAGCAGTTTGTACACTGCTTACTTAAGAAGACCGAGTCGGAAAAAACATATAAGAAATAAAGGAGTTCCAGCCCATCTTCCCGTATTCTTCCTCCACCCACACTCTCATATATATATATATATATGTCACAACTAACACCACAGTCGGAAGAGAATTAAGTAAGCGGAACTATATATTTTTGAAGAGGATTGCAGTTAGTAATGGAAATATATAGTTTCGCTTACTCAGCTCTTTTTTCCGTCCGACTGCTGTGGTGTTAGTTGTGATTTACAAATGTGTTACTACATCTCTCACCTGTGATATACATATATATATATATATACATATATATATATATATGTGTGTGTGTGTGTGTGTGTGTGTGTGTGTGTGTGTGTGTGTGTGTGTGTGTGTGTGTGTATACACTCATATGTATATAAAACTTAGACCCACTCTCGGAGAAAGATAAGCTGATATACAGTGTAAACCGTATATTTTGACCACTGACTGTAGTCCTTTTCAACAGGCACATATATAGAATAGGAAGACAAGAACATAGAGGGAAATACTAGAAAAGGTAACTAGGGAAGCCTCAAGTCACATGTCCTTGATGGGGTTGGACCTTGTGTTCCTTGGAGATAAGTTTGGTAACTGCCAAGTTAATAATAGCATCAGGTGACCATTGACCTTTTGATGTGTTGAAATTAGGAAATTGTTTAATAAATAAAGATTCGACAGGTTTTTTTTCTCGAAACTACAATATGAATGATATACTGTAGCTGCATTCTTCCAATCTATTCGGTGATCTAAAAGACTTGAATGGAGGAATACAGCTGAGTTTTCTTCTCCGTATTTTATAGAATTTGTACGCTCCTTTATTGTTGTGGGTAGGTCACGTCCCGTTTGTCCCCAGTACACTTCGTCACAATCACGATATGGTAATTTATACACTTTGGGGTTGCCATTCATAGGAATTCTGTGATGGACATTTACCACTTTTCTAAAAATGCTATTTGGGTAACTGAATATGATTTTGATTTGATTGCTGGGTAGTAATTTTGAAGCGGTATGGATGGACTCATATGGGAGCTTAATATTCGATTTATCCTAAACAAATTTAGAACTAGAGTGTAGATGTGCTGTATCTTGCGACACTGCGTCTGACCCAGGGCATTGGGCGAGATGCAGGGATGACCCGTCATCCAGGAGGAGCCAAGAAAAGAGGGAGGGAGGGGGATGAATGGGAGTGGAGTATGTTGGGATGAAATGGGTGGGAGTGAATTTTATGCCTTGGTTTTTTTTGTCTACCTCCCTTGTAAGGGTGAGAAAGCCTTTGGTATATTTATATTTACAAATTCAAAATCCACTGTAGATCTCTATTATTATTATTATTACTGTTGTTATTATTATTGTTGTTATATTATCATTATTATTATTATTATTATTATTATTATTATTATTATTATTATTATTACTACTATTACTACTACTACTACTACTACTACTACTACTACTACTACTACTACTACTACTACTACTACTACTACTACTACTGAAATAAATGGAGAGAAAGACATATATGAAGGGGTGATTGTGCCGACGACACTGTATGTGGTGGAGACTTGGAGTTTGAGAGAGGCCAAAAGGAGAAGTTTGAATGTGTTTGAGATAAAATGTCTGAGAAGTATGATAGGAGTTACAAGGTTGGATAGAGTGAGAAATGAGGTGAGGAGGAGAGCGGGGGTGGAAAACGAGTTGACAGATAGGATTGAAGAAAGAGTATTGGAATGGTTTGGGCAAATGGAAAGAATGAGTGAAGAAAGGTTAGCATAAAAGAAAGATATAGATGCTGATGCGGAGCTTTTAGTATTTTTATCCACAGCTCTTTAAGGAGGTGTGGAAGGCAGATGTGGGTGGAGTGAACTTGAGAGGGGTAAGATGGGGTGAAAGGGACTTTGAGCAAGAGGGGAATGTCTGTTGAGCAGGAAAGGGAGAAGGCAAGGAACAGGGGTGAATGGAGAATGGCTGTGCACGGATGATATTTTGATGCAGCCTGAAGGGATTTCTCCCCGTCTTCTCTATTTTCCGTATGAGGGGACTGAGAAGGGAGTCGCCGACTAAGTGAAGCGGCCTTGCTATGCATGAACTGTGTCTTGCTGCATTGTTTCTGGCCCGGGCAGTGAATAGAAGACAGGGATAGCCCATCATCCACGAGGAGCTAAGATGAGAGGAAGGAGAGGGTGGTGGATGGGAGTGGAGTGGGTAGAAGGTACGTTCCTTTGATTTGGCTGCCTCCTCGATAAGGGGGAAAAAGCCCTTTGGTACATTGAGATAGATTTATTATTATTTAAATTTTCATTTTCTTTTGTGTCTTTTAAGTCAGCTGGGAATATGATAAATATCGTCTCAGGGTACAGTTCGCAAATGTTTTATCTCTCGTCTTTTTAATGAACCATTCAGTGGACTTGTTTGGTGCATTTCTAAATTTCATTTTAGTCAAGAGTTTGAATTACAACTTACGATCCAGTCTTTTTCAGTTTTTTTTTTTTTTTATATACTATGCATTGTTACTATTTGCTAACATTTGTTACTATATGTATCGTTGAAACCATATTATTGACTGCTGGAGCAATTCATGCTTTTTACGTCGTTTAAATTCCATGCAGACTGATTGTCATTTTAACTATGTTTTTATACTATTTTTGACTAATTTAGATTTTTTGATTGATAATAAATAGTGTCGATAGTAGTAACAATGATAGTAGTGAGGATAATTGAGTAATGTCGACAGGAATGATATTAATAACGATAATTATAATAGTAATGATACTAGTAATATTATTATTGATAATAATAATAGTAATAATGATAATATAATAATAATAATGATGAAATAATAATAGTAAAAGTAATACAGTACTAAGTTAGTAACACATCTTGATCATTTCCACCATCAACCCAGAGAGCTGTGATCTTTAACGGAAATACCGGTAACAATAGATGCGGAAGGCGGTGTGTGTTTGTGGGGTGGGGTGGGGTGGAGTGGTGGGGAGAGCACTTAAGGGCCTTTGAAAACAGATCATGATTGATTGAGCAGTTGTGGTCTTTGTCGGCAGTAGAGGGAGCAGGTAGTTGACGTAGGGAGTTGGGTGAGCAACGGTTGAAGTTGCAGATTTTTATATTGTATACGAAGAGACGTCTATCTTTAATTTGGTAGAGTTGAACCAGCTGCCATTGTGTTTGAATAAGGCATCAGGCAGACCTGACGTCGCATAAACATATTGTTTACACGTGAAGACTTACTGTTAACGCTTTTTTTGTCTATGCGTCTGTACGATGATTCAGATTGCATTATTGGATACGAAACTGTCTCAGACATAGTACTGGCTTTCGACAGTTTGATTGCACAACGCAGGGGCTGTCTGCAAGAACAAGATTTTCTCTTAACCTTGTCTTGTTGCAACGCAGGGATGGAATTCCTTCCCAACGGGTCTCTTCTCCAGCTTCGAGTCCTGTTCTGGACTTCCAAACTTAACCAAACTTAACCTAAACTAACCTAATCCAATCTAACCTAATATTCTTTGCGTCAGTCAAAACACAAAATAGCACGCGTAATGCAGATAACCAGAGCATCAAAATAAATTCTTCAAGGACATTAGATTACTCGAATTGTATTATAATTGTGGGAAAGAGAAGCACATTTTCCGAAGTTGGGGAAAGAAGGGATCCAATGGATAATAATCATATATATATATATATATATATATATATATATATGTATATATATATATATATATATATATATGTATATATATATACACACATATATATTTCCCATTTTGCAACTGCATGACTATTGCAATGTGACCGTTACACCACGTGAGAAGAAAATGTAGACCAGAGAGGTGGGGTGGGTGGTGGGGGGCATGAGAGTCTGCGTCATAATGCTGAGGAATTGAGTCTGTTTCACAGTATTGCACATAAGCGTTGACACATTTCCGTAAAATCGTGAACATTATTATTAATATTATTATTATTATTATTATTATTATTATTATTATTATTATCGTTGTTATTTCATTATTGTTTTTGTTACTATTATATTATCACTGTTATAATTATAATTATTGTTATTTATTCATTTACTAATTATTTTCTTATTCTTTGGCCTCATTGTGGAACGAATGGTTTTCAATCGCCATGAGTTATCATTACAAACACAGTAGAATGATAATTATGAATTATTTTAGAATTATTTATTTGATGTGTAGTGTATGTATGAGATGGTTATAGAGAATAGGTTGTCGACTCGTTTGAGGTCACGGAAGACCAACATCCAAGTCAGGAAACAAATCAAGGATTATCTACTTAATGTAGATAAAGGTAGGTAAGGTTAAGGGTATAGCAAATATTGTGGTTCAAAGCATATTTCTTACAAACAAATTTAGAAATGTTAAGAGATGGTATTCCATAGAAAATTTACATATATATATATATATATATATATATATATATATATATATATATATGTGTGTGTGTTATATTAATATATATATATATATATATATATATATATATATATATATATATATATATATTTTGTGTGTGAGTGTGTGTGTGTGTGTGTGTGTGTGTGTGTGTGTGTGTGTGTGTGTGTGTGTGTGTGTGTGTGTGTGTGTTATCTTTCGCTGGTATAATTTTCTAAAATGTATGTTGTATGTTTAAATTTGCATTGGGGAAATTAAAATCGGGTAGTCTTCTTGTCTTTACTGTGCCAAACAGCATTCTTCTCTACGAATACAAGGCAAGCTCCGTTCAAACGAAGGTTGCCAGAAACATTTCCTATATACATATGCACATGTTGTCATACCATGAAAATATGAAAAGGTTTCGTCGCGTCGACTTGAGCGACGGCGAGAGGCGCCGGGCTCGGACATTGTCCGCGCAGGTGTTCCTTTGTTCAAGTAGAGGGATTGACCCGAGATGCAGAGAGGCCATTGTTTTGCTAAGGGCGTCACCAGAAGTTGGTGAGCTGGGTCACTCGAACAATGGACTTTTCCCTTAGGAAATTCTCGACGACGTCGAAAGACCAGTTTGTAGCATATGTGTGCGTGCGCGCGTGTGCAAGCTAGGCATCGAAAGGAAATGACAGACACGCTGAATATTGAAGATGATATCAGCGAAAAGAGACGATAATACACACACACACACACGCACACACACACACACACACACACACACACACACACACATATATATATATATATATATATATATATATATATATATATATCAGTTAATAGTGAAATACATATTTTGTCTCCTCACAGGGTTTTTCCCTAAAAAAAAATTATTGAGATTTTCTATTTTCCTCCGTTTCGCGATCCTGTTCCTTCTGCTCCTTCTCTTCCTTATTTTTCCCTTATTCTCTTTCTCATTTTATTCTCCAGCTCGTTCTCAATTTCGTTCCTCTCATATCCTCCATCTCCTCCTCCACCACCACCTCTTCCTCCTAAGTAGTTAAAGGAATTGAAAACATGGATGTGGGAAAATACATTACAATCGACACTTCCAATATAACCAGGAGTAATGGATGCAAAATGGTTGGAAAACGATTTTAAACAAACTTACCAACATACTTTTTCTTCAATCTCATTGTTATTATATGGAATGGTCTACCATCCAACGTCATCAATTGTTCCACTGTCGAGATATTTGTAAAACATCTCTACATTTATTTAGCTGCAGAACCATGTCATGTCTATAATTATTTGCTCTAGTATAGGTAAAAAAAAAAAGAAAACATATTATAGCGTTCTATTAGATTAGATACCGAAACAGCTGTGTAAGGACCAATAGGTCTCTTGCTGTTTGTCCACGTTCACATATTTGAAAGAAAAAAATGTACACACTAGTACTGTTCTTTTCATTCTGATCGTCACCATCCGATTTCATTAATCTTCGTTACACACCTTCGGTAGCGAACGAATTAATATGAAACTGGTTATTGCTTCCCCAGATCTCACACGTGCAGTTATTTTCTTTCAAATTCAAATTCCCCGCGTGCCGCGTCTACATACGTCACCAAATGACGACACATTCGAAGAATCAAATGGCGTTTTTCAGTATAAACGTATCAGTTCAGTTAACACGTATATCAGTAGACCTTTAAGTGAGTAAAGATACATATTCTTTTATTTTTGTTTCCTAATCGTAAGAGAATGTGATAAAAATAGATAATAATTTGAAGACAGACAGTAATCATTGTCTTCCTTACATCACTCAGTTGCAGTCAAGGACGCTTTTGTTGTTCACAAGTCATGGTGTTTGCGTGATGTGTCGCTATTTTCGACAAATGTTTCCATCAACCCCTCTGTGAAGCGTTTGCTGCCGCGATCGTGGGGGATTGATTCTGTGGGCTCCCCAGCAGGGCTGCCAACTTCAGAGCAAGCCCTTTTTTTTCAACGCGCAAGCGTGTGATTGCCAAATCATAATAACAACTTTATTTTATTTGTCATGTAACGCTAATATGGCGAGACGTATATTTTGAATATTGTACAGAAATGTATATGTTACATCACATTCTATCAAAAATACAATGTTTTGGAAGAAGCTGATATTTAACAAGAAATATTTGAAATGAAGCTTACTTGCATTCGTACCTATTTTTAAAGATGAATAGTGAGTGGCTGAAATCATACACAGCCGAACGCACTGAGACCTCCAGGGTAAAGTATGTCGGAAATATATCGACACATCTTTCCGCAGTAGTGCATCAGATTATGATATCTAATATCTGGCGTTATCAATAGGTATCTCAGGCCACGTTTGGTAAGTTATGTATATGATTGAAGTCGCTGTCAAAATATTTGTTTTTGGTGATTTACAAAATCTGTTTTGATAAAATTAAAACAAATGTTTCAGAAAGAATACATACGTGTCTTGGACTTTCATGTTACCTTACGACAGTTGTCTTTGTAGTCTAAATTCAACAAAATACTCTATATTAGATAATTTGAAAGAATATATATTTAATTAACTCATTAGTAGATCTATTGTCAGTTCGTTCATGAGGAACACAAGGAAAAGAAAAGTTGAATATATACAAAATATCGTCATTGGAATTTGTTTCTTATTATAATGGATAATATAAAAATGCTATCACCTGATTTTGACTTGTTCTTTTGATTAAACCCATTACTATCAGTGGTGTTATAAAATATAGGTGTTTGATAGATTTTACATAGAATGTTCTTCAAGAATAATCAGAACATTTATTAACACTACAAAATAAGTGTATATATTTCATCAATGCGACATGACGTCACGAGCCGTCATCACTTTGTTCCATTACTTTTCGACCGTATGTCAATAGGTAAGTTTCTATATCACTTTCAAACCTTATTTATCTTATTACATGTATGACCTCATTTTATGAATATTTGAAAAAACAGTATTTTATTAGTAATAACGTTGCTACCTGGGCAATATTACTTGGACTTCAGATTAAATCGAGTATACAGATTCTGAGCGTAAATATAAGATTTTTTGCTGTTATGTTTTCCCATTAGTACGATGTAAGGAATCATCACTACTAATGCTATGAAAATATATACATATAAAAAAGACAGTTATGTCTACATTTGTTTATGACAATAGTATTGTTGTGGATATTTAGTTTTATTCTCTTTTAAGGGTGACCTCTTGACGGAAGGGACTCGGGAGTTAATCTGTAAACATCGGGGAAGACTTCTTAACGTTGTCGTCAGGATATTTTATTCTGCTATGAGCGAGAGGGGCCCCATTGTCATTTTATTTATTTTTTCTAGTTATCGTCTCGTTTTTAGTCTAGATTTTCTAGATTTTTCGTTAGCTTAGCTCTCGACTCTACATTCGTCAAGAGTTCCCTACATAGCCTTTAGCTTAACTTCCGACAGAGAACTTGATTACCTTTCCGTTGTTGATGTTATCATTCCCAAAGGCGAGTTTGCCCTGAGCGTTGTGACGTCATGTCGTGTTCTTGACTGCCATTGGTTCTCTGGTCCTGTGACGTCATGTCGCGTTCTACCAGTAGGCTGCCATTGGTCCTCTGATCCTGTGATGTCATGTTGCGTTCTAGGCTGTAAATGATCATGATATGTATTCCTGATGTACTGCCGCGTAGGCGAAGGAAGAGGATGAAGAGAAGAGGAAGAAGAAACATGAATTGGGGAAGATTTTGGGCTATGCGCCAATGCTTCGACAGAAGGGTCTCGTCATAGACTGATATAGGCTAATGTATCGAAGATGTAGGTCGGATTTGATCAAGCCTTTGAGAATTAGGATTTATTGATATGTGAAAATATTTCATTGTTTTTTAAAGTTGAAAGTCTTTAAAACATAGAAACCATAGATAATATGATATAAACAAGTAAATGAATGAATAAATAAAAAAACGAAATGAATGAAGAGACCATGAATTAATTTCGTGGGTAATTCATGTCATTTGAGAGTGAAAAAAAAGGGTTGCCAAATTATGAATAAGTGGCATCATTTATGTCCGCGGCAATGAATGCCAAAGAATAGAACTGACAGTAGACTAAATATACCGTCATACGTCCTTGGCAGAAAGGCGCGGACGCTTTGAATCGCTTAGCTGTGTGTGTGCGTGAAACTGTTACCTTGTCCGTGTGCGTTGGGAATCCAGGAATTTTTTATTACTGTTGTTACTAACTTGACTTTGGCGCAAATATGATAAAAAAAAAATAATAGTAATGGTAATAATAATAATAATAATAATAATAATAATAATAATAATAATAATGGTAATGATGATAATGATGATAATAATGATAATAATAATAATAATAATAATGATAATAATAATAATAATAATAATAATAATAATAATAATAATAATAATGGTAATGATGATAATAATAATAATAATGATAATAATAATAATAATAATAATGATAACAACAACAATAACAGAAACAATAATAATAACAATACTAATGATAATAATTATAATACAGATACCAAAGGCTTTTTCTCCTTACAAAGGAGGTAGCCTAGCTAAAAACAAAGGCATAAAATCCACTCCCACCCATTCCATCCCAGCATACTCCACTCCCATTCACCCCCTCCCTCCCTCTTATCTTAGCTCCTCCTGGATAAAGGGTCATCTCTGCATTTCGCCCATTCCCCTAGGTCAGAAGCAATGCAGCAAGACACAGTACATCCACAGCAAGGCCGCTTCATTTAATCGGCGACCCCCCACTCTCCGTCCCCTCATGCAGAAAGAGACGGGAAGAAATCCCTTCAGGCTGCATCAAAATATCATTCACACATACTCCCTCACTCCCCATCCACCACCCACTCCCTTCCATGCATCACAGCATCATCCATACACAACCATTCTCCACTCACCCCTATCTTCTGTCTTCTCCCTTCCTCAACAGACATCCCCCTCTTTCTCAACGCCCCTTTTACCCCATCCATCCATCTCATCCTTGGTCGCTCCCTCATGTTCACTCCATCCACCTCTGCTTACCACATCTCTTTTACTAATCTTTCTTCACTCATTCTTTCCATGTGTCCAAACCATCCCAATACTCTTTCATCAACCCTATCTCCCAACTCTTTTTCCAACCCCGCTCTCCTCCTCACCTCCTCGTTTCTCACTCTATCCAGCCTAGTAATCCCTACCACACTTCTCAGACATTTCATTTCAAACACATTTAAACTCCTCTCTTCCTCCCTTATGTCCCATGTTTCTGCCCCGTACAGTGTTGTCGGCACAATCACTCCATGCAATCTCCTCTTAGCATCCATTCCCAAATTTCTATTTCTCATTTCACTTTTAATCCCCCAAGGCATTTACTCCTCTCAATCAACATTCTACCTCCACCTCTACTACTCCCTTTCCCGCCACATTCACCCTCAAGTATCTAAATCTATCCATTTCCTCCAGTCTCTCCACCTTATTCCTCACTCTCAATTTGCTGCCATCTTCTCTCCTTATACATCTCATCACCTTACTTTTACCCACATTTATCTTCAACTTCCTTCTTTCTCTCACCTTCCCAGACTCCGTCACTAACTTCTTTAATCCCTCCTCTGATCCTGCCACAAGCGCAGTGTCGTCAGCAAACAACTGGCTTATCTCCCACTTTTCTCCATTTTCTTTAACCATTTCCAATCCCAGCCTTAATATTTGCGTTTACCACTTGTGCCACCCCATCCATGTATGAATTGAAGAGCCATAGTGATATTACACATATCTGTCGAAGTCCCACCTTTACCTCAGACCATTCGTTCTCTCCATTCGGGATTCTAGCACATGCTCTACTCTCGTAAAAACTCTTGACTGCTCTTAACAGTTTTCCTCCTATCCCATGTATCTGCAATAATTTGACATTGTTTATATAAATACCCTTAATTTCATTGATGTCGTCATCACCATCATCATAATTATATACACTGCCTTCAATTAAATGGTATATGATGCAGGTTAAGTACGTTAAATCACAGATTTATTTAAACAGTTTTAATTCAACCTTTGACGTTGCACCAGGTGGCCGGTCGACGGGGTTGGGGGGGTTCCTCTGTGCCCCCAGCATCAGCGTGACATATGTACCCCCCCACTCGATCCGCTCTACTGCGTTAGTTTATTGGATAGCATCAGTAAAGACAATTGTAGACAGGGAAAGTATACAAATAGAAAAAGTGGCATTATTGTATTACATCACTACAGTTTTAACGAAGGTGAAAGTGGGGTAATTTACTGTTTATTGGTGTATAGTGCGCGCTCGCTCGGGCACAAATGTTTCCGTTTGTTGTGAAAGTCGTTGCGTAAGAAAGATAACCCCTCCTTTCCCGCCACTTGGGGGAGCATCTGGAATATTCGCCCGCTGCCTGAGGGAAAGCAAGCGTCAGGAACCAAAATTCGATACGTGACAGAAAGTGGTTTTGTATTAGGTGAAATTAATTGATTAATTATTGAATGCAATGAAATCTTAGTAATTCTCGTGAACATAGCCAATCTTTTTGGCAGGAATTTAATAATTATAAGAAAATTTGTATGAACTAAAGATTGGATTTATTATTGTAATTATTTATAATTCATTATTATATATATTATATATAGATCTATATATATATATATATATATATATATATATATATATATATATATATATATATATATGCAATAAAAACACTAGGAGCGTGTGTTCACAAATGCGTAAGTAACCCCTAGGAAAAGTAAACTAACGAAGCAGAGCGCTTTCGTATAATTACATCTTCAGTGCAGATACAAAGAAGGAATTCCTTCTTTGTATCTGCACTGAAGATGTAATTATACGAAAGCGCTCTGCTTCGTTAGTTTACTTTTCCTAGGGGTTACTTACGCACACACATATATACATATATATATATATATATATATATATATATATATATATAATTTCACAAAACCGAAATGTAGTTGCACATTTGTAAAATGTTTAAGTTTTACCCACTTTTGGAGAAACAAAGCAAAAGAAACTGACGATCTGTATATTTCGACCACAACTATGGTCATCTTCAGGAGATAAGTACAAAAGTTAGATGACATGAATATATACAATAAGAATGACATATTAAGAACAGGGGAAGGTGGCTCAAGTCACATGTCAGGTGGGGCTGACTCGAGATAGGTGGCAACAATCTATTAACAGCATAAGTTGTGATGCAATCTGGTGACCATTGGCCTTTGGAAGTATTAAAATTTGGCAGGTGTTTAATAAGGAAAGATTCAACTATCTCCTAAAACTACAATTGGATTTATAAATAATTTCTGGGTTGTTCCAAGGATCACCGAATAGATTGTGGCAGGATCAGAGGAGGGATTAAGGAATTTATTGACAGAGTTTGGGAAGGTGTGCGAAAGAAGGAAGTTGAAGGTAAATGTGGTTTAAAGTAAGGTGATGATGAGATGTACAAGGGGAGAAAGTGGCAGCAGACTGGAAGTGACGAATAAGGGAGGAAGTGGATAGTTTTAGATACTTGGGTACAAATGTAGTGGGAAAGGGAAGAATGGAGGTGGAGGTAGAAAGTAGATTGAGAGAAGCGAGTAAATGCCTTGGCAGATTAAAAAGTGTAATGAAAAATAAACATTTGGGAATTGATGCTAAGAGGAGATTGTATGAAGGAGTGATTGTGCCGACAACACTGTATGGAACAGAAACATGGAATATGAGAGAAGAGTTTGAATGTGTTTGAGATGAGGTGGCTGAGAAGTATGATGGGGGTTACTAGGCTGGATAGAGTGAGAAACAAGGTAAGGAGGAGAACAGGGGTGGAAAGGGAGTTGGGAGATAGGGTTGATGAGAGTATTGGGTTGGTTTGGACACATGGAAAGAATGAGTGAAGAAAGATTAGTGAAAGAGGCGTGGAAGGAGTGAACATGAGGAGGCGACTAAGGATGAGATAGATGGATGGGATAAAAGGGGCATTGGGAAAGAGGGGAATGTCTGTTGAGGAAGGACGGGAGAGGACAGAGGATATGGGTGAATGGGGAATGGTCGTTCATGAATGACGCTGTGATGCATGAAAAGGAGTGGGTTGGTGATGGGGGGGGGGTGAGGGAGTATATTTAAAAATATATATATAATTTGACGCAGCCTAAAGGGATTTCTACCCGTCTTCTCCATTTCTGCATGAAGGGACGGAGAGTTGAATTCGCCGATTTAATGAAGCGGCCTTGCTGTGAATGTGCTGTGTCTTGCGACACTACTTTTGACCCTGGGCAGTGGACAGGATGCAGGGATGACCCGTCATCTAGGTGTAGCCAAGATAAGAGGGAGGGAAGAGGGTGGAGGGTAGTGGAATATGTTGGGATGGAATGGGTGGGACTGGATTTTATGCCTTTGTTTTTTGGTTACCTTCCTTGTAAGGAGAAAAAGCCTTTGGTATATGTATTTATTTATTTATTTATTTATTTATTTATTCATTTATTTATTTTCATTTTATCAAGTTCGATTGTATTTCCTCATTTGCACATTCAACGAGAGTTGACAAATGGCGATTGCTTTCCTTCTACTAATGAATTATTTATAACTATATACTATAATTCATTTGATTATAGTATATAAATATAAATAATTCATTATTAGACACAGTTTGTCAACTCATGTTAATGCGCAAACGAGGAAATACAATCGAACTTGATAAAAAGAAAAAGAAAAACGAAACAAGGAAATACAGATTATGAGTGTTAGGAAATGCGACGTGTGTTGAAATTTCCTAATTGTTCTGTTGGAAAAGAGTGGCTCGTCGCCTGGCTAAACTCGCCAAAACTGCTACGTCACTTCACCTGTTGCGGGAACATACTGGTCGACGACGGCAATAACGACAAAAGTACCATAAATAACAACAACAACAGTGGTAATAATGATAATATTATTAGTGATAATAATAATAATAGTAATAATGATAATAGTAATGATAATAGTAATAATAATAGTAATATTAATTATAACAATAGTAATTGATTATAGTAATATGATAACGATAGTGATAATGATAATAGTAATAATAATAGTAATATTAATAATAATAATAATTGTAATAATTGATGATAGTTGATGATTGTCGTAATATGATAACAATAGTGATAATGATGACAATGATGGTAATAGTAATAGTGAAAAGATTGTAGAGGTAAATGTGATAGGGGCTAATTTTGATGTTATAGTAATAATAGTTCTAATGGTAATGATAATACACTAAATAGAAATAGTAAATAAGCAAAATAAAATATGAACAGATTTTGTTGCGAAACGAACAGAAATTCATCAACATAATATGGTAATAGTAGTAGTAGTAGTAAAAGTAGTAATAGTAACACACTTTTTTGCAGAATAAAAACGTCTGACTTTACCCGTAATGAAATGTGTAGTCTTCATAGAAAAGCTGCCAAACGTGATAAGCTTAATCTAGTATTTATCAACCAAGGGAGGTAGGGCAAGGATTTAGGTGGGGCTATGGCCTGGTGCTACATATTACACACACACACACACACACACACACACACACACACACACACACACACACACACACACACACACACACACACACACACACACACACACACACACACATATATATATATATATATATATCAAACACAGATCATTTTAATTCTAAGCCATCAACATCGAGAAACTCGAGGAGGCAAACATGCAGCAATTGAAACGTGGTGCGGCCAAGGAGTCGAACCTGCTTTGTGGGGGGTTGGGATTTGGGAGAGAAGTAAATAGAAGCCAGACAAATGTTGATATTTCCTGAAGGGGGGGGCGGCTGGAATGAAAAAGGTTACGAATCCCTGATTTAATCCCTTCCGTGAGGTCACGGCCTTTGCCTCAGTCAGTTTAATTCATCTGCCGCCAGGTGATGTAAGGTAAATGGAGGTGGATTGAGGGAAGAAGGAATTCTTCTTAGGTAAAGGTTTGGTCTTTCCCCCTCTCCTCTTTTTTTCTTTGTGTGTGTAAAAATTCTCGTTCTCTCTCACTCTCCTTTTTTATTCATTCTATTTTCTTGAAGAAGCTCTAAGCGAAACCGGTCAGGAATAAACTCGGCCTTAGACCCGTGTCTTTCTCTTCCACCTTCCTCAAACTTATTTTATTTTATTTTTTATTTTTTTATTTTTTTATTTGCTACTTCTTTGTAGGTCTTACCCACTATACTTTCTCCTTTCTCGTCGTGATCTGTACTCGGAACAGCTGACGCTCAACAGCAGAAGGCGAGAGTCGCCAAAATCAACGAGTCCATTTCCCTTTCACTCTTTCCTTCGCGACAGACAGTTGGTCCGACGCCTGGCTGACTGGCCGGCTAGCTTGTCGTCAGGCGATTTTATTCATTCAGATGAGGGTGAGAAACACCCCTCCCACTCCCTCCCACTCCCTGAAGGTTAAGCCTGTCTTGGGGTTAACCTTTGCATCCTCGTTGGTGACGTATGTATTTGTTATCACAGCCCTCAGGAAGTGTATGTTATTTGTATGTATTTGTATTTGTTGATATGTATTTATTTATTTGTATTTGTCTATTTATTTAGTGAGTTATTTATTTGGTATTTATTTATTCATTTAGTATTTCATTATTATTTTATTTACATAGTGTTTATTTATTTGTTTGTAGTTACTTATTCATTCATAAGAACATAAAAATGAAGGAGACTGCAAGAGACCATAAGGCCTACACTAGGCACTTCCATATCCCTTACCACCTATCATTCCCATCCATAGAATTATCTAACCTCTCCTTAAAACAACTGATAGTTTCAGCGTTTACTACTATATGTTTACTAAGTCTATTCCATGTGTTAACACCCCTATTAGTAAACCAGTTTTTACCTATTTCCACCTGAAATCTAAACGTATTTACATAAATACGTATACCAAAGGCTTTTCCCCCCTTATAAGGGAGGTAGCCAAAAAACAAAGGCATAGAAACCACTCCCACCCATTCCATCCCCTACATAATCCATTCCCTTTCACCCTCTTCCCTCCCTCTTATCTTGGCACCTCCTGGATGACGGGTCATCCCTGCATCTCCCCCACTGCCCTGTATTTACTTGTTTATTTATTTAGTAAAAGAGATCAACTCGTCTTGATTAAACCTTTCACTGTTCTTGTAAGTGATTTGTGCATTTATTGTGTCTGTCGCCAGGGGATTTCATTCAGGCGAAATTGTTAATGTACCTGACGCAAAATAATACCAACATCGACAACACAATAAGTCAACGTAAAGACGACAACAACAGCAACAACAACAACGGCAATTGCAACAACAATGACAAAGGCAACAGGAACAGCATCAACAACAACAACAACAACAATAATTAATCAGAAAGACGGCTGGCCGAGCGCGTCATGTTTTACGTCACGATGACGTCACGGCTAACTTGGGCCTCCCCTCAAGCTCTCAAGCTTCTATGACTGCGTACAACCACCACCACCATAATTATCATCATTATCACCAACAGGATCAGCTTTACCTTCACCACATCATCACTGTCACCATCATCGTCATCTCTATATTTACCATTACAATTATTACCTTATATATATTTTTTTCTTATATAAAATAATGTATTACCTTTATCGTTGTTATGTTGATGTATCCAGTGTATTCGAAGTATATTAGTCATTCAATCAGTCATTCGTAGTCCACAGATGAACAAAGGCATCCCCCAAACACTTCCATGAGTCACGTGACAGCCCAACACTGCCACATCACTCCTGCAAATTTCTCTACCTCGCCCTCTCTCCACCTTCTGTCTGGTCTTCCACGCCTCCCGTCTCACGGTGTCATACACTTGCCCCGTCTCCCGTCATTCCAGCTGACTACCTTCCCTGTCCTCCTCCCTCCCTCCCCCCCTACCTCCCTCCCACCTCTCCCACTTCCGGTCCTTTATTGCCACCAAGGTAACTTTCACCCAAGTCTGCTCTTTCTCTCTCTCTCTCTCTCTCTCTCTCTCTCTCTCTCTCTCTCTCTCTCTCTCTCTCTCTCTCTCTCTCTCTCTCTCTCTCTCTCTCTCTCTCTCTCTCTCTCTCTCTCTCTCTCTCTCTCTCTCTCTCTCTCTCTCTCTCTCTCTCTCTCTCTCTCTCTCACCCAACTTGCTCTCTTCCTGCATTTGAGCGTTATCCCTAGTCTCTTCATTCCTCTCTGCGCAGTCTTCGGCTTCGTCTCCATCGCCTTCGTCAGTTTCCAAGTCTCACGTCAGTAGATCGTAGCTGGGGTTAGTCGTTGATTGTAAATATTGCGTCTTAGAGAGCCTAATATGATGGTCCTACATTTACCAAATATTTTTAACCAATTATATTGCATTTTTTATTCTTATTTTATCTTATGTGTCATGAATTTTAGTTAGCTTTAGCATCTCACCTAAATAATTATACTCTTCAATTTCGTAGAGATTTTCTCACCATCAATTATGATTTTACTTTGAGCTTTAGAGTGAAGTATTCCTTTGTTTTTACTATTTATCCTCAATGGCGGGTACCTGCTTGTGGTGTTCCTCTAAGATAGACGTCACACAGAGAAAAAAATCTCCCTATTGATCATCCTCAGAACGTATCAACCCCCACAACTTCATTTGGAAGCTCAGCCCCGAGGGGCTGACACTTGGTACCCGGACTGAGCCCAAGACCTGTATGGAGAACTTATAACCGGCGACTGCTCCCCAGTAGCTATTTCTTTCGGACGATGACATTGTAGACCACTTTAGTTGCAAGTTTCTTACTACCACAGAGATCTGTGGGAGGACTTGAGGATCGTTGCCAACCGCCCTGGGGCAGACACCTTCCATTGCGACACTGCTTCTGACCCAGGGCAGTGGGCGAGATGCAGGGATGACCCGTCATCCAGGAGGTGCCAAGATAAGAGGGAGGGAAGAGGGTGGATAGGAATGGAGTATGTTGGGGATGGAATGGGTGGGAGTGGTTTTTATGCATGCCTTTGTTTTTTGTCTACCTCCCTTATAAGGGGGAAAAAGCCTTTGGTATATGTATGTATGTATTATTATTGTTATTATCATTATTATCATTATTGTTGAGACATTCTGACAGGACGTAAGCGGAGTAGGAAACATAGGAGTCTTAGTCTTGAGTTTATTCCTGACTAGTTTCGCAGGAATAAACTCAAGACCAAGACTCCTGTGTTTCCTATTCTGCTTACATTATCATCATCATCATCATCATCATCATTATTATTATTATTATTATTATTACTATTATTATTATTGTTATTGCTGTTGTTGTTATGGTCACCTTCACGATTGTTTTTTACTAGCGTTGTCCTTGTTTTACAGGTGGCATGGTCCCGAACACCTCTTGATGATGGACAACCCCGCCGACGGGGACGGTTCCGGAGGGAGGGAGTTGACGGTGTACTCCGCCAGATACGCCACTCCCCCTTCCAGGCATCCGGACTTCACGCTGTCACTCTGCGGGGACCCACCGCCCCCACTCCCTCCCCCGTACTCAGGCCCGGGTCCTCAGCTGCCCCCCGCGCGGACCACGGAGCACCAGCCCCCTCCTCCTCCTCCTCCTTCCACCACCACGACCACCACCACCACCTTCGTCAGTAACTTCTGCGGGGATGCTGTGCCCTATCGTAAGATGAGTGAGCCTTACTCCGTCTCCTCCCGAGGAGGAACGGAGATGACTCGTGAGGAGGAACGACGTCGTAGGGCGTCGTCCTTCTCGCACGTCCAGCAGAAGCAGAAACAGCAGCCCACCCATCACGTGTACCTAAGGTCCTCACGACCTGGGCTCGGGCCTTACCATCACCACCACCTGACCTACCCTCCGTATCCTCCCATCCCGTCCCTTCCCCACCTCCCACACTCCCACCCACAGCAACAACAGTACAAATATTTCTCCCGCTCGCAGCCCGACTTCCAGGTCCCCAGGTTCCCTCGCCACAGCGTCTTTCTCTCTCCCCCGCTCGAGGACGAACCCTCACCCTTGCCGCCCAAGGGCGACCTGTCCCACTCCTCACCGAGACTCCCTCTGGGTCGCTGGGAGGAGGATCCTTGCCCGAGGTGCTCCCCGCCCCGTGGTCGTCCTCCGACTCACGCGCCGTCGCCTCGCGAACCTCCCGGAGGAGACATGGAAGGCTTTGTCGGTTTAGGGCGACATGACGTCACGAGTTGTGCGTTCGAGTCGGCGCCGGGAGGACCTCCTCTTCCTCCTCCGGGACCTCCAGGTCCTCCGTCTTCGTTCTCCTCCAATATGACGAGTCGCCAGCCGGGGAGGGTGGAGGACGAGCAGGTGTACTCGTATGCTGGCGAAGGGATCCTGTCCCCTGCAGAGGTCATCCGGGCGCAGGCTCTCCTCGAAGAGTCCGACGGCTACGGCGAGTCGGTGTCCTCGGAGAACATTTACGAGGAGATCCCCGACAGGAACGACATTGGGGGCCTAGTGACCCGGGCACCGCCCGCGCAGAAGAAGTCCTGGCGGAAGTCGCTGATCGAAGAGGTCATGGACGAGTACGAGAAGGTCAAGTCAGGTCACAGGAAGATCATCCCCAACCCGAACCTCGACGTGGACGACCTGATCCGACCTGACGTGGACGAGAGCTCGATCTCGATGGACTCGGGAGTCGCGGCCTCGACTTACGACGTCCCGAGACCTCGGACCCCCGACCACGGGCCAGCGACTTCGGGCAAGCGTCACAGCCCGACTTCGACTACTCGAAGTAGCGGTGTCGCGTCTTCGGTCGACGAAGGGAAAGGGTCTGTCAGGAACGCACCGGAGGTCCCGAAGCACATCCTCCACTCAGGCGTTGGGCGGCTCGTCAAGTGCGAATCCTTGGACTTGAAGGACGTCCTCATTCGTCGGCCCTCGGGAGGTCGAGGACAGAGTCTAAGGAGCAAGCTGGAAGGGATGAAGGAGAAGATCGAGAAAAGGGGATGGAAGCTTCCGCACTTCTCCAGGAAAGGTAAGTTCTTTGATTCCCGTACTTAGGCGCACGCGGGGCAGCGAGGTTGTTTGTTGATGTGACGATGGTCCTTTAGGGACGCAGCTTGTCGGTGCTTATCGTACTTCGCTGAGGTTGTGTAACCTCACCTCAGCATCACCAATATTCTGGCAAAATATATCTTAGTATCATGGTATTCAATATAATCAATGGACTGTATAACTATATATATATAACTATATATATATATATATATATATATATATATATATATATATATATTTTTTTTTTTTTTTTCAGGAAAACAACTGGTAAATGAGAAGCGTAGTGCCAACGTTTTTGTGTATTTAAGACATCTTCAGGGAATACGTATTCCCTAAAGATGTCTTAAATAGACAAAAACATTCGGACTACGTTTTTTCATTTACCAGTAGTTTTCCTGCAAATTAATATTCACGTGTCTCTGTGAATATATATATATGTATATATATATATATATATATATATATATGTATATATATATATATATATATATATATGTATATATAAATATATGTATGTATATTTACATACATATATATATATATATATATATATATATATACATGTATATATATATATATATATATATATATATATATATATATATATATGTTGTCCATTATGTGAATGAACTTTATTGTATCCTCCTTACAAGACCTGTTAGACAGTAGACGTGACTCTGGGGGAGATTTTCCACCTCCAACCGACAGATAAACAAGATTTTAAAATTTGACGGAAGCCTGGTGGTTAGTGTCATACCTTGCAAAGTTGATCATTCACCGCTTTAGGTCCCATTACAAAGGATTACAAAGGCGGAGCATGCCGACAGGAGACCTTTTGATCCATATCTAGGTCGGATGCGAAAAATAATCATATTGATACTAAAATAAAAAATAAAAAATATGATAATGTAAATAACAAATAAGATACATAATACATCAATGTTCCTACCTTTTAACGAACTTTGGTATCCGGATGAGAAGTGGGGGAAGGTGTTGGATGAGGTCGGATTGCAACCAGGATGCGGATGCGGATGCGGATGCGATTCGTCCTAGTTAGGCTCATCCACTTGAGACGACGACGCGAAGAACCGACGGGAAGCTTAAGTGGCCCCCGAAGGATGACGGGCGAAGAGACAGATAAGTTGACGGACAAAGAAGACGGCAGACAGACAGGCAGTGAGGCAGGTAGTCTGCCTGATAAGTGTATAGGCGTGTAGGAAACCAGGCAGATTGATAGAATGGCAGACAGGTTAGTAGATAGGCAGATAGGGCGGCAGACAAAGAAGTCAGACACAGGTAGTCTGCCTGATGAGTGTATAGGCTGGTAGGAAACCAGGCAGGCAGGTAGACAGAATGGCAGGCAGGTTAGTAGATAGGCAGACAGGGTGGCAGACCAACTGGTAGGCAGGTGGTCAGGCAGATAAGGGCTTAGGGTAGTAGGGAGGCAGTCAATTAGGCAGATAAGTACACAAGCTAGCGGGGCAGCTCCAGTTTCATGTACTACACCGATTAAGTGCAACTAGGTACAAGACAAACTCTCTCTCTCTCTTTCTTTCTCTTTCTCTCCTTATACACACACGACTCGACGGCGCATTGGTAGCGTTTACAACTGCTAACCCAGTTGTTCGAGTTTGAGTCCCGCCCAGGGCTGAAATAATTTCATTATTGCTGCGCTGCGAGCCGTTAGTCCAGCTCGTGGGCGCGGAGTTGGGTGTGTGTCAGATCACAGCAATACCCGTAGATCGATCATACATGAGCTCTGAGCTCTCATCCGGGAGGCTAGTAGCTTTTCGGTCACAAGTCCAATACGTGATCCAAGACCATGGTGAATTACACACACACACACACACATACATACAACGAACATACACACGCGAGAGTAGTTCCAAAAGTAATGACTTATGGCATTGTTATGATGACCAAACCTTTGCGCTCATGAGGTGGGATTTTCCATTTCACTGTTGCAGATATTGACGGTGTTACAGTCAAATAAACCAATCCCTATCATGGAATGTACGTCACAAGCAGAGATCCGTCCTTGAATTCCTCCACGCTGAAGTGGAACCAATCATCAATTACCGACGCTTGGTGAACGTTTACGGAGTCGAGACGGTTGATGTCAGCACGGTTAGGAGATGGGTTCGTCGATTCCGGAGTGGTGACAGTGATGGGAATGACAAACGGCGCTCCGGATGGCCATGCACAATTCCTTTCTGGCAAAAGTTAATTGAGAATGGGGCTGATTACGTGGAGAGATAAATTCTGAAGCATAAATGTTCACTCGTTTTCCTAGTGGCACTCCCGTATTCGTAGTTCTTCAACTATTTGAGTTACGAATAAAAAAAATTCGGAGGCATTATTTTTGGAACGACTCGTGTGTACACACACACACACACACACACACACACACACACACACACACACACATATATATATACATATATATATACATATGTATATATACGTATATGTATATATATATATATATATATGTATATATATGTGTATATATATATATACATATATATATATATAAAGGCTTTTTCCCCACCCATTCCCGTCCCATCCACCACTCTCATCTCTCATCTTTCACTCTTTTACTCTTTCACTCTGTCTCACTCATTTTTTCACTTTCATTCTCTTTCACTCTTTCACTCACTCTTTCACTCTCACTCTCTTTCAATCCCACTCGCTTTTACACTCTCACTCTCTCACATTCTCTCTATCTCTCTCTTACATTAATTATACGTATTCACACACATGCACGCATGGACGACAGTGCAATTAAAAAGATATCTCTCCTCCTCCTCCCCCCTCGCCGCAGAGGGAGTTGATTAAAAGATTACAAGATAAGTGCGAATTGTACGTGTTGGAAGGAAGGAAGGAAGGAGATAGACAGAAGTGCGTAGACAATGTATGAGTAAACATACAAAACTGTGAGGCAGAAGTTGGAGACAATTGAGAATTACAGAAAACGTAAGGAAGGGGTGACTTTAGTAAATCACAAAATTCACACCCGTTGTTGAAACTTGGTATGTAACTCTACCGTGCTTAGCTAACTAATGAATAGGGTGATTGCACGAATATATATATATATATATGTATATATATATATATATATATATATATATATATATATATATATATATATATATATATATATATATATATATATACATATGTTATTAGATTGGAGTGATGCAGTAACACAGTAAAATTAGATTGCAACCTACTATAGGGGAAAATAATACGAGAAGTACCGAGAGATATGTATC
>NC_134785.1:51855055-51900055 GCF_046742065.1 Oratosquilla oratoria | reverse complement strand
AAGTCAGGGTTAATTTTAAAATTAGAAAATTATGAGGAAAAAAATCTCAAAGGTAAAGCTAGGGTATAAAATTCGCGTTTGTTTATCTCCCCTTTCCTACTTAGGTAAGTCACCCCTTAACACTTTCATTTTCTGTGGTACATGAGGTGCCAGATATCATATACGCCCTAATATTTTCACAGATTCAGGACAAAGAACCTCCATCCATCCATTGGTTATCTTCCAGAATACAATAAATGAGATAAAGATTATTTATCATTGTGATATAGTGTCAGTATTTGCATTTTTGCCTTGTGGTCCATTGATGATGTCGTTTGCTGGGAAGTGATCTAATGCCAATGATTAGTCTTTGTTTTATTTTTAATTTTTCTACAACTACAATAATCATATCTTTAGAGAATGTGTCATGGGAATTTATTTCACAGAAAAAGGTGATTGTGTTTGTGAGTGAATGATTCAACACGAGTCGTTTTCTGGGAATATAGTAGGAGCGGTGCGGTAAATATCATTTCCTCTGGTGCTAGAATAACAGATGTTATATTTATAATGAGAGAATTGTACTACAGGTGTTTCTCATGCATTTGACATATCGTATGGCCATTTCATGTTGCTAAGGGAACATGTATAAAATTTGGTGGTTCGTAACAAGATATTTATTTGTCGTTATTGTACGATTTTTTATATAGTAATTTCGAAATAAACACTGATTGAAGATTTAGGTTGATAACAATGCGCAGTAACAACGCTTAACTAGTTGTATCTCACGGAAATATGGGACGAAAATGTGGTGACCCTTGTTAATTTCCCTATGAGTTTCGCTCAAACCGTGTTTCAATTCATGAAGATCGTGTTTCGTTTTCCGTTTGATGTAACTTGAGTCAGAATTTTACAGTATTGTTGTCACAATTGGTATTAGTGATAAATATAATAGAAATTAAGTTCAAATGTATAATATCACGTTTGAATCAGGATAACTGAGGATATTTTCTTCGCTTACGAACAACAGCTGAGGAGTAACGATGTCTGATGGGTCAGTTGACTCCGACCAACCCATTCCGAGCCAGTGTCGTTCTTACTCTGGTAGGAAGAGGGTGTGCAGTGCGTTCGTGAAATGTTTGATTTTTTTTTCCTCCTGCAATTCAAAATATATAGTACCACGTTTCACTTATGAAGTGATTATTGTCCAATACGCATGATGAACGGCCATAGATATTTAGAATCCAGTGAAATTAATGTATCGTGATTTTTTTTCCAACCTTTGTGATATATTATGTGGGCGGTCGTGTGTTGGGGGTGAACAGTGTAAGAAGTGTAATGTGTCAAGTAGTAATCTTGCATTCCGCAAGTGTATAGTAATGTGAAAACAGTGGCGCCATTTGTGTTCAAGCGTGCTACGCTGTTGCTTTGAACCCTCCCCCAAGGAGAGGAGATGAGGACTATACGCGAGGGTAGCTATGGAATGGCATCATCGGACACGGAGACAGCGGTGGTACTGGTCAAATGTAAGCATAATTTTCCATGTTTTCTGCCTTGTTATTTAACCACTGAATAAGAATGACAGTCTGCTCAAGTATGACATTTTTTTCTATTTAGTACACCACGTGACTGTTATTCCTTCGTGGTAGATATATGTTAAAAGGAATGTATGCATGCATACCCCCTCAGCGTGAGGCTGTGCTCAAGCGTAGCTGGGTAGACTGTGTTAGGGTCACTGGGCTGTAGACTTGGGATGGCGTGGAGCGGATGTGGTTGAAGGGTGGGAGGTGGGCGTTTTACGGTATGTGGGCGGTTGGATGACTGTGTAACAGACTGGCTTTTCCAAAACAGGAAAGACCTTCCTGCGAGTTGACAGAATTGTTACTTCCGATTTTTTAAGTGTACAGATATTAATGCGCAACGATTTTTATGTTTATGTATATTATGTAAATACTATTTTTATGTGGCTCTAATATATATAACTTATACTATTATTAATCCATATGTAATAATACTATTATTAATCCATATGTAATAGATAAACAAATGTTTCGTGTTTTTCGTCGAGAATGTGGGTGTGAATAAGCGTGGTCGGTCGTGTTATTTATTCAGATGCGTCAGTTCCTGTTATATCGAGTTACTCAAACACTCCTGAGTTTGAATCCAGCTGTTGTTAATGAGAGTAATATATGTAGACTGCGTCACCGCAATGAGAAGTCGGTAACTGGTAGATATATTAAAATGAATAAGTACGTCACCGCAATTGCCAAACTGAAATATGTTAATGACGTCATCTCAGCTGAAGATGTTCAATATTGAACAGGTTAACGTCATCCGAAAGATTAGTAATTCAGAAAGAAAAAGAAAACTTCTGTGCAGCATTTTATATATATATAAATGTTAGGCAAACGTCTAAGAATTTTGTACTAAGTTACACTACTGTATATATTAATACGTATTATACATAGTGTTTCGTTGGCACAATCATTTTAATTGGAGGCTTGTCACTAAAGTATAAAATATTGACGGCATAAAACTTATGAGAAGATGCCTAATCTTTTTTTCAAGAAGGTTGAGAAAATATATTGATTAAAATATATGCAGCCGGTACCCAGTATGGGGCACTATCAAATACACGCATACATGTTCATATATGTGTACATACATCGTACGTATGCAGGACATACTGTACAAACTACTATGTAGATGCATACATTTATTAAAATAACTTTCCCACAAACAAAAAGTGAACTTGATAAAAAACAAAATTCTGGTAATTTCAAATGTTTTCAGAATTTTTCTATCAGGTATAGTTTTTCTGTGATACCATATTCAATTTTGAAGAAAATTATAACTAATAAATGAGGCTGATATTTCAATGAAACTTACCTTTAAAACATAGAAATGTATGATTTTCGCGTGTATTTTGCTTCTGGGAGATCCCTTTTTAGGGTCCATCAGTAATCAGCCAACATTAAAGGGCTTCACTTCCCTTGATACTGGGTTTCCATGTTCAGAATGTCCTGGTGAAACCTCTCACCATGCTCGTCACTTACGGCGCCAAGATTTGCAGGGAAAAAAGTCCAAGTGAGAGTCTAGGAAGTGGATTTTCAGGCTCATATTGCATCAGAAGGCCTTGTGGGATGTCAGTAGGTCTTTTACAATGTCAGAATAGTTATTTGCTTTGTGGTTCCCCAAAAACTCTGTGCAGACTTAAATGACAACCCTGCAGCTTTTTCAATTTCATTTAGCTCTTCATCAAAATTCTGGTCTCTCATCTGCTCCATAATCTGTGGTCCAGCAAAAATACCTCTTTTGATTTTTGCGTCACTTACTCTAGGAAACTTATTTTTCAAATATGCAAAGGAGGCAGATAATTTTTTTTCTGAATCAACAAGATGATTGACAACATTCTTCTCTCCTGAGGTCAGAGATCGTTTCGGCCACACATTTCATAATGATTTTTCTTATCCCAACTGTCCCACTCACAGAGGAAGCAACAAAAATTTGTGTAACCCAGCTGCATTCCAAGTAAAATTGCCACAACCATTGGGTCACCACGGATATTCCACTATGTTTTTCATACTTTATTTTAATGGGAGCTTCTTCATGTTAGCTGCATGGGGCAGAGAAACAGATGGAAACTTATTTCCATTGTGGAGCAAAACCACTTTCAGGCTCACTTTTGAAGAATCAATAAAGATCCACTCATTCCTGTCATATTCATGGGTTCCTCCATAACGGAATATACAACATTGCAAAACACCACACGACCCTCAAGTGATGTCGCTTATAATAGAAAATAATTTTGGATTCTTTCTGTAGATGATTCCAGCCTTTAACCTGGAAGCAAGAAGTTCAGATTGCTTTTTTGACAAGTTTAAATTCCACACAAGGTCATTCAGATCTCCCTGACTCAATAAATGTGGTTCACTTGAAGAACAGATTGGCTGAAAGTGCATAACAATCTGACACAGGGTTGCCAATGTAACATACCATGGAACACAAAAACTGTGGGTGACGGAAAAAATTGGACATTATATTTTGGATTCTGTATGCAAAAACATACAATATACAGCTATTGGTTTCCTTGGGACATGTTGACTAATGTTATTGGAATAAATTATATCAAGAAACAGTCCCTGCAGAGAATATTAACTAATTTAAACCCAAATATGTCCATGGGAGGCATGAAACTGGTATCTTATGGCCATAGTTCCCATCCTCATTAATACAGTTAGGAAGATACATAACCTTAACTTGTTTGGGTTTATGAAAATGTCAACTTTTCACCATCATATTTATTTATATATTCTTTGTCATCTATGACCTTGGTTATAATTGATCATTGGTTATGCATTCACTGAGTACGGACATTATGCAAATTCTAGACTGGAAAGAGAGAATGGGTAACACTACTATTTCTTTGATGACTTTTATCAATACAGTACCACTATAGAGCTATGGCTTAATCTCCTTTATTAATGGACTTAAAAAGGATGTTCAGTACCAGTTTATATATATATATATATATATATTAATAGAACACCCTGTGTAATATTTCTGAAATTGGTCACAGTGTCATTTTTTGTCTTGGATATTCTTCCATTTTCTTTTGAGATGGTTAGTATCAAAACTTACCCTCTTGTATGTATGAATATCCACGAACATCAACAAGCAATGAGGGTAAAACTGGAGAACCTTCAGACCAGTCCAATAAGGGATAACTTGAACCACTTGCATGTAGCTATTATGGGACCTTGTTGAGATGAAGAGGCATTATACACCCAGTACAGTACTTCCTTTATACCTTTTTCTTATTGCTCACTCTTTCCTTGTACTCATAAGTAGGCCACTTGTTCATCAAAATGGGTTTCTCAAGGTAAATAGAGTTGTTCTTGATTGCTTGTGTTCAGGGCCATGGCAAGAAATGTAATTGGGATGGGAGCACAACAACTCCCTGTACATAAATTTGATTATCTATCTGGCACCTAAAATAAAGTAAATCTTGAGAAAACATATTTGTATGGAAGATATTCTACTCAGAATTGTAGTCAAACACCATGGGATAAAAAGTTATTCAATATTTAGAATTTCTGATCCATTCTTAAATCCTTGAATGCTACTATTTGCATATTTTGAGGTTGTCCACTTCTCTCTTTCCATTGTTCTTATCATTCATATAATTATATTTCCTATATTTGGTTTTATATACCTCGTGTGTTTTACCAAGAATTGTATATATTTTTAATGGATTCTCTGAATCTGTGATAAATATTCAGATTTAACTCACCTGATTCCCTTATATAATACAAGATTCAGTATTGGATATTGATGTGTAGGTTTCCAGATATTTAATAAACTTTTCATGGACCATCTTTCCTATTACTTTCTCAGCTGAGCTTACCTTGGCAAATGCGACTCTAGTTGGCTGGGTCTTTCTGGTTTCTCATCCTGTAGATAGGTATTGGGTGCCATTACTGTACTGTGTTTGCCTTCATTTGAATGGAAGCTTTTCTGTGTCCAGTGAGTTCTTGAAATTTCCATTGAGCGATTTGTATAGTTCTGCACTCAGTATGCAACCTGATATGGTGTTCGACTCAATGCAGTTCCTTGCCTCCTTACATTTTTTTCAAACCATTCTTTAAATTTAGAAGAGGTGGGGAATCTTCCTAAATGTAATCAATCATTTGCCACTGGTCTCTGTTGCAGGAGACCCATTGTTCCGTCTTAAATGCAATTCTGTTTGTGCGTGGTTGTAATTCCTTAGAAGTGGACCAAAGTTTATATTTACCACTTCACAGTATTTGCTAATTCATTGTGGCATAAATATAATGTGGATAAGTTATCTTTTCCTCACATATTTGTTAGTCTGTTAAATTGAAAATGTTGATGTTTGTTACTAGGTTTAGGTTAGTAGACCTCCACCCCATTCTGATAGATCCGTCCTGCCTTTGATTTTTTTTTTTTTCTTTCCTCCTCCTCCTTGGCTGGCTACCTTCCCTATTAGGGTGAAGATATCCACAATATACAGTATAGATTGATAGATCTTGCACTGATTATTTCCTCTTTTTTCTGCTGTCGTGATATATGCATGGCTTTTCCTCCAAAACTCAAACAAATATTCAGCATACAGATGCAGATAAATGAATTTTTGACACAGTATTGCTGTGTTATATATGTTGCTTGGGGCATTGTCCTTAATGTGTTCCTGTCATTGTCTGCATTGCCTGCTTCGTGGGTGATTGATGAGTTTTTGCTGGTGAATGTATAACCATGACTCAAAGAAACATTCAATAGTGAAATTAGATGGCTAGACCCTTCCATTGGAAAGAACCCCAAAAGTTCTAGATCTCGCATTTGATACACACATGATCTTGAACCCACTTGCCAGGCATCTGACAGTGAGGACTAACAAGAAAATGAACATAATAGATTAATTTGTAAGCATGGGCTTTGCATCCCAGAAGGCAAATAGTATATAATCAGTCTTTGAACAATTCTTAAGAACCACACTTGACCACATTTTCACAGTATGGTTCTCAACAATCAGGAAAATAAATAGACACAAACTATACAAAGCAAATCATTGAGAATAAAGATAGGATGCACTAAAACCACTCGTGCACACAGAACCATGAATCCTTCCCATAGAACACCTTGTGAAAATAAAATACACAGTTCTATCACACAAACACAACCAAGTAAATGAAAATACTGCATCAGCAGCACACTAATCAAACATCTACAACAGCCTACTGACTGTACCACAGATTATGTTGATGCAAAATCACGTTGATTCTCAAATCATGAATCAAGCTCTTCAAGGCTGACTACCAAATTTGTCAATACACCCACGCGCTCACCAACATCAGCCCCACAGAAACAATAATCAGACAGAGGACACTGAATGCCTCATCTTACAATGCCCTACACTAGCTAGACCCAGACAAGAATACATTATTTCTTTCTTGTATGACTTATGGGCTAAACCTGTGGCTGTTGCCACTTACCTGGAAGCCATGGGTCTAATGTAAGAGAAACCTGGGGCAATTGATTGATTGATCTCCTTTGAAGTCCAGTCTATCTTGAGTGTGAGTCTCCAACTCCATGTCAGATTCTAATGAAATACAATCTGTCTTGCCCGGTGTTGAATTGTAATGTTTTGTTGTCTGTCTCTTTATAATGTACTACTGCTGGTTTCCCTTAATGAATTTATTGGATATTACATCTTGCCTGAACTTGTCTGCCTGAATATCAAGACGTTACTGTTGAAGACTTTAGCCCTTCCTTTGTTTTCCCTTCACCGTCTGCTTTCTGTGATGGTGTAATTTGTCTTAATTTCGCATTTATTTGGATGCTCTCACGTAAACAGCTACTTATTTTCCTCTTTTTGTGACATTTTATGTTCATGCGTAGTTTCATTTACCAGAACCATCATTTCGTGATTATCTCCCGTGCATAAAGCCTGAAACCTTCATTTCTTCATTGCATCAGATGTTAGCTAGATGTCTTTAGCCATGGTCTTTCTGCCTCTGATGGGTGTTATCTGTTATAGACCATAATACCCCTTCATGACTTTGAGTTTTGATTTTTTTAATAATATGGTCAGCTGTATGACAACTCAAGAAGGATATTTCGAGTGGTTTGATTCCTCATTTTGTGCAACTGCAAACAATTTTTTTTTATCTATATATATTTTTTACAGTTCGGGTTTTTATCTCATCAATTGTTTTATTCGACACTTCATAGTCTGGCATGGTTTTATTTGATTCTATGCGTTAAAATTCGGGAAAAGGAAAATAACGATTTGTTATCATTGTAGATTATTTCATTGAAATAAGTGTTTATCTTATCATATTCGTTGAAATTCGGGAAAAGGAAAACAACGAATTGTTATCATTGTAGATTATGATTGCATTGAAATAAATGTTTTGAGGCCTGGATGTACCTAGGGAAACAAGAAAAAAGATAGATATGAATATATGTAAATAATAAAATAAATACATAAGTAGATAAATGGATAAAACTATTTAAGATCTCGTGGTCGTCTGGTCGACATATACTACAGTACGCAGACACAGTAATGCATGCACCACCCAACCGCGGTCACAGTTGCACGACCAGATGCCCACTCACGCCGACCCCACATAAACCCAAATTATTTGTAATAGCCTTGAGGCTAATATAAATGCTTTTGTAAGCTTTTCTCCTCAGTGCCGTGGGTTTGGGATGTTGGGGTGCCACGGAAATAAAGATGCCAGGCGATAGCCACGGAGGTGAATAAAATCATCAGGAGAAGTTTAGCGAAAAATAAGTTATGCGCAAGATACGGAAGGAAATAAGGCATGAAATTTATATAAAATGTGCAGGCAGGACACTACAGCACGCGTCTCAGAAGTCCATTTACATCCTTGCATGTTAATAAGTACTCCATTAACGCTGATGATACTATCGTTGCTCCTAATAGTAAGAAAAAACATATACACAAGTTGTTTTGCGGCGTGTTTGTGTGTAAAGCGATGCTAATATACTGTTGATAGGAGTGCAAAACAGTGTGAATAGATCTTGTCTGAAAGAGTTTACACTCGGGACACGCTGCAGCCTCGTTGTTGCACCAGGGTCAGGTCCTGTCTCGCATTTCATTTACCCTTGCAAGTTGCTAGTTGCAAGAACTGGGGTCACGTAAGCCCGAGCGTGTGCTCCGTTGCTGTCGGTCACACTTGCTTTGCCAAAGCTGGAAGAAGAATGATGATGATGAGGGGGTGGGGGGACGCTCGATGGATCAGTTGGGAGTCCATCTCGTTCCTGAGCCTTCTAGACGGTACAAAAACCACCAAAACCACAAAATATTTTAGGCACGCTTGGTCGAGTATCGCTTGGTGCGAGGCAGATGCATACAGTACGATCTTTCACCGAGAGTAATATGTTCGAGTTTTTATTTTCTGCTTCGGGCGGAGTCAGTAGTGACCGCTTCTTCTAATGCGTCTACTGCTCGTGACATTTGTGTAGCGTTGCATGACACGAGCGCTTGTTATCAACACGACAGAGTGTTTAAGTATCCTGTTGAAATCATGATGATGATAGCATAGGTCCGTGAGCATTGAAAGCCGCTCGAGTTTCAAAACTGTGAACTTAAGAAGTAAATTTGTACGTCGGGAATTTGTTTATTATAGACACTACCAAGTAGGTATTACTTGTGTGATGCTTGGGCGTTTGTGTGGTTGCTGATAGGTGATTTTATTCAGTTGCATGTAGTGTCTGTTTCCATTAAAGAGTCACTGCGTTTGTATTTGAATAAGAAAATTGTGGTTTCAGTATGCGAAGGGCAAAGTGTTGCAGAATCGTTCAAGAAAAAAGAAAAAAATAGAAAGCGTTGTTCATGGCAACGAATGTTTAATTCCTTATTTTTCCATCTGTTAATGTCAGTGTTTACTTAACCTTTCCCAATCTCAGCACCCCTAAAGTTAGGTCTAAGTAGTGTGGCAATCGCAATACGTTTAGTCACGGGAGGCAGTTACCCCGTTACGTATTGGCGTGGGCGATTCTTTGCTTCTGGCAGCCGCCGGATGATTTTTATTATTTTCCATTGCACCTCTGGCATGGATTTGACTTCACGTGGAGATTGTGAACATTCTTTTATCAAACCTGCATACTGTTGTTATCCTGTTGCCGGGCTGTTTTATTCAGTTGTATGTGGCTTCCAGTGAATAGCCTGTTGTGTCACCGCAAGACTGAGTAGAATATAATCTATCTTTCTATTTCTCTCTCCCTCTCCGCTTTCTCTCTCTCCCTCTCTCCCATTTCTCTCCCTCTCCCTCTCCCTCTCCCTCTCCCTCCCTCTCTCTCTCTCTCTCTCTCTCTCTCTCTCTCTCTCTCTCTCTCTCTCTCTCTCTCTCTCTCTCTCTCTCTCTTTCCGTCTGTGTGTGTGTTCTTTTTACCTGCATTCCTTTTTTCCTTCCCCCCAATGCCCTGAACCAGAACTCAGCCTTAAACCAGACATAGATCGACCTTGAATCCATGCGAGGGTTCTCTGTGTAAGGGAAGTGTGTCAAGGCGCCCCGAGATTCGAGGCTCAATATATATACACCGTAGAGGCGCCCCGTCCAACAAAGAAGGGCTCTTAGGGCAGCTCCTTCTCAGGGGCAACAAGGAATATCGCCCGCTGATAAGACTCTCATCTCTAACCACCTCGCATTACAGTCTTTGTAAGCCTAATCTCATGCTGGGAGGCCAAGCATAACCTCCATTTGGTCGTTACATCGAGCTTCTGCTCTTGACCATGCAGAGGTGGGTCTGTCTGTTGACTACGTAGGTATGTCTGTTGACTTCGTAGGTCTGTCTGTTGACTTCGTAGGGATGTCTGTTGACTTCGTAGGTCTGTCTGTTGACTTCGTAGGGATGTCTGTTGACTTCGTAGGGCTTGTCTGTTGACAAGACAGCAGTTGTATCTGCCCAATGATTGCGTATTGGCAGATCTGTCAGAAAAAAGGTGGAAGGCGGGAGGGGGAGGGGGAGTTGGAAGGGCCAGACTTCGTATAAGCACCAAGAAGGGGAATGAAGGAAATTTTCGAAGTCAGTTACCGGGCCAAATACTGTACACCAATTATAACAGGATTTCCACATCGCACGTGTGACATCAGGGTAGTACGTGTATTTGTACTTGGATTTAAGTACAGATTTTAATGTACTTGCTTATTTTAGTTATTCATAAGATCTAGGCCTATGTTCTTGTTTTGCAATTCTGTGATAAAAACAGTGATATGCTAAAATAAAAGTAGACTTTCCATGTACTTTTTCTACATCAAATTCCATTTTTTAACAGCATACAGAGCAATGTGTATATACGAAAACTTCCAACGTTCGTGCTTTACGAATCTGTGACACAGAGTTTGACCTAAGTACAGTCGCCTGGACTCAGACCTAACCCTGACTGACAAGGTACACACACGTGTTATTCAATGATCATCTCATTTTGGGCTTTAAAGAAGCCGATGTTGTTCTGATGTGTTCATGTGTTGTTTTTGGTTTTGTTATCAAAGTACCAAGAACTGTTCTTCGTGTTCTGGCTGCCTTCAGGCGATTTTATTAATATCCGTAGGACCTCGGTAGAGAAATTGTTGGATTAACCTTAACTGTGACACTGAATTAATCACCTCGTGTAGGGTTTTGATTGCATCAATGCGTTTAATATTTCAGGGACTGCCTACACCCCTACGTGCCAGAGCTACGTAGCATTATGTTTTATTAGAGGATGATCTCTGCTAAAAGAAAAATGCTAATTGCTGTGAACTCCTTTCTCCTACCTTTCTTAAATTCCTCTTTCACTCCATCTCTCACGATTCCACTTCTTGGACGCGATATTATCTCCCAAGGATAGAAACGCTGGTTGTCGGGGAGGGAATACATTTGCTAATTACATGTTATCAACGTACGAGCACAGCTTTACAATGTATTATAGAAAACGTTGAAGATTTTAACTCTGTGTGTGTGTGTGATGTCAAACAAATGTTATCTCTCTACCGAAAACGGTGACTTTTTTCAGTCAAATGTCAAGCGATTTTATTCTGTCGATAGATCGTCACTGTAAAAGGAAGACGTACATGATACACTCCTTGAGATCTCAAGTTACCACGGAGATGGATAAACTGACTTGACGGCAACCACGATAAAAAGAAAGAAAAAAGAAGATAAGTGTCACTCGGGGATAAACGTAACGTGGGTGACTCCTTCCATAAGAATGGCGACTTCAGTTGGTCGGAGTGATGGAACTAGGTATCCTGCTCTCCTTCGTAACCCTTCCCTGCGAGGAAATTCTTCATATTCTGAACGGAAACGACAGTTGGGAAATGTGTCAGAACATGAAAGAATGTGCCTTCTTGTTAATACTGTTTATTTTATTTTTATGTTGTTTATACCTCAAAATTAATGTTGCCGATATTGGCGATTTCTTGAATCTGGATATTCTTAATATGGAATCCTATATATCAGTTAATTTTTATCCGCGAGGGCATAATATCTTTATATGTGTGTGTGTGTGTGTGTGTTGAACATTTTTAGAAGCTCTCCCAAGGGATTCGAACCCTGACCTGTGGGTGCATAATCACAGGTCAGGGTTCGTATCCCATGGCAGAGCTTCTAACAATGTTCAATCTGTCTTAAACATACACACACACACACGCACGCACACACACACACACACACACACACACACACACACACACACACACACACACACACACACACACACACACACACACACACACACACACACACACACACACATATTTATGTCTATATATACGATGCCATGCATTTATTTAGTACTTCTCTTTACGTCTCTGCAGACCTCAGTCGCAGAAGCTGCATAGAAGGGAGTGGAATAAATGAATGAATAGAGAGAGAGAGATCTGTTAGTGTTGATTGAAAGAGCAACAAGTGGTCAGAGTAAGATTTTAAAGACGATAGATTGCTCGAAGGAAATGAGAAGCAAAGCTCTCCACAAAGTTAGACCAAACTTGTGAAACGCGTTAAAGAAAATCCAGGCCTGGAATATTATTTTATTTCGGGGCAAACTTTGGGTAATGGATGAGACGGTGTGACGGGACACCTCGATCGTAACCCCATCCCAGTGTGGTGATCCTGAACCTTTGACCTTGAACGTGATGAAAACAAGAACTCGGAGATGTAGACCCCGGGACCCTTACCCTCCCGGTGGTCCTTTCCCCCCATTTCGCCAAGTGATTTTTTATCAAAGTCCGTGGTATTCCGCCTGAAGCTGAAATGGGTTCGAACCTGGCCCGCTTAGCTGACCCCCTGACTGCCGCCAGGTGATTTTATTCATCACACGCGTCTACCACATGTGGCATAGAAAGCGTTGGACATGTGATCGAAAACCCGCATGTTTTGGAATTCGACGCCAATCAAGACGTCTGCCCGACACGAAAGCTACGGCCACACTGACCACATTGTGACGGACGGACCCCCCAGAGGGCCATCTCGCCCGCCAGTGGCCAGTGGCCAGCCCAGCGACAGTCACAAGGCATCTCGTGAACATGTGGGCCCTTGTTAAGGCGCCCAGTCGGATATGTGACCTTAGAGCAGCTCGGCTCGCTTCCCCGGCCGATTGAATCAGCCGCCAACCATCCCTCCCTCCCTCCCGCCCCATGGCCCAAGTGGGCAGTGACGTCACCAGCATTCCACCACCTTGGGTTTCGACATAAACAAGCCAGTTTGGTGGTTGGGGGGAGGGGGCTTAATTAACAAAGGATGTGGACAACAAGCACACACACACACGAGCTCTGAGCTCTCTTCCGGGAGGGAAATAGCTGTCGATCACGAGTCCAACACGTGATCCAAAAGACCAAGGTGAATACACACACACACACACACACACACACACACACACACACACACACACACACACACACACACACACACACACATGACTCGATGGCGCAGTGGTTAGAGTTCCCGGCCGCCGTCGCCGCCACTACGACGGTCCAGGTTCGAATCCCACCCAGGACACAGAAATACTCGATAGAGAGGACTTGTTACACTGGGAAAAAAGAAACACAAGAGGACATGGAAAGAAACTCAAAAAAGATAGTTATAGAAGAGATCTGAAGAAGAACAGTTTTCCACATAGAGTGGTGGACACTTGGAACAAACTGGACGAAAAAATAGTGTTTGCAAAAACCATTCATGAATTTAAGAGCAAACTAGACACTGCGAGATACAAAGGCGGGACACCACGAGCGTAGCTCCCCTTCCCGTAAAATACAACTAGGTAAACACACACACACACACACACACACACACACACACACACACACACACACACACAAACACACAGAGTTGTGGATATCTGGAATGAATTAGATAAGGCAACAGTGTGTGCAAACACTATTCAAGAATTTAAGAACAAACTTGATGCTGAAAGATACAAAGACGGGCCACTACGAGCATGGCTCCTGTCCCGCATAATACAACTAGGTAAACACACACACATACGACTCGATGGCGCGGTTGTTACAGTTCCCGGCCGCCGCCGCCGCCGCCACTACGGCAGTCCGGGTTCGAATCCCGCCCAGGGCTGAAATAATTTCAGTATCGCTGTGCTGTGAGTCGTTACTCCAACTCTCGTGGGCGGGGAGTTGGGTGTGTGTGTGTGCGTGTAAGGTCACAGCATTACCCATAGATCGGTCATATATGAGCTCTGAGCTCTCCTCCGGGAGGGAAATAGTTGTTGATCACGAGTCCAACACGTGATCCAAGTCCATTGTGGTGAATCACACACACATACACACACACACACACACACACACACATATTTGTTCAGTCGTCCACCTACGTGATTTACAATTCCTGGTTGTATTAGACTTGGAAGTCGGAAAGAAGAGAGAAAGAGAGAGGGAGAGAGAGATTGGTGGCCATTGGCATGATGGGTTACAAAGGATTTAGTAACGAAATTATAATAATAAAAGACTGTGGGTAGAGGTGCCACAGAAGTGAATTAAATCGCCTGACGACAGTCGGAGGATCGGGAACAAGTGACACCCAGAACGGTTGAAGTTTGATACAAGATATCCAACAAACTTTTTTTTTTTTTTTTTTTATCAAATGCCTCTGACAAGTACACAATTCATGCTTTGAGGTCGCATTTCGTGTCAGGCTGTCTCGTTATCGTGTTTATTTACATTTCGTCTTAGTTTCATTGTTTTTCACTAAGGATGGACCCGTGGATTTTATATATAGGTAATACACAATTTTGAATTTAATTCGATATACTCAAATAGACAATTTCTTCGGCATTTTCTTAACCCTCTAGTACTGTATTTATTTATTTATTGATTAAGTTTTTGTCTTGTGATTTGTAATAGGAAAGACACAACTTTGAATTTAATTCGTTACACTTAATTAGATAATTTCTTCGACATTTTCTTGGCCCTCTAGCACTGTATTTATCAAGATTTTGTCTTGTGATTGAAAAGAAAAACGCCAGCTATAGTCTTATTGTACGTATCAAAGGATTTATTTATAGGAAATACACAATTTGGATTTAATTCGTTATACTCAATTAGATAATTTCTTCGACATTTTCTTAACTCTAGTACTGTATTTATTTATTTATTTATTAAGTTTTTGTCTTATGATTGAAAAAAACGCCAGTGATAGCCTTATTGTACGTATCAATTAGATAGTCTTAATGTACTTTTCAATTACATAATTTCTTTGACGTTTTTTTAACCCTCTAGTACTGTGTTTATTAATTTATTTATTTATTAAGTTTTTGTCATGAAAAAAATTAAATAACCGCCAGTGATAATCTTAATGTACGGACCAATTAGATAATTTCTTCGACACGTTTTAACCCTCTAGTACTTTATTTATTTATTAAGTTTTTGTCTTATGATTGAAAAAAAAGATAAAAAACGCCAGTGATAGTCTTATTGTACGTATCAAAGGACACACACATAGATTTATATACAGGAAATACACAAATTTGAATTTAATTCGTTATATTCAATTAGATCATTTCTTGGACATTTCCTTAACCCTCTAGTACTGTATTTATTAAGTTTTTGGTCTTATGATTAGAAAAAAATAAGAAATAAAAAACCGCCAGTGCTAGTCTTGTCGTACGTACCAAAGGACACACTCACACACAGCAGACAAGACACCCAATCTCACCTGAGCACCTGGAGAGGAAGGGAGGGAGGGAGAGGTTGAAGTGTCTCGATCCGCCTCACGACGAAACACTTCGTGATTCAAATGCAGTGTAACGTATAACGGTCAAACCGCCACGAGGGCCTGAGGGCCGAGGTAGGTGTACCCCCACAGATTCAGTACACGGCTTACCCCCCCCCCTTAGTTTAATCGTGGGTGAATCAATACGATAGTTTTCTACATGTTTGTTAGCAAATACGAAAACTGGTCACCAAAAGTCCAAGAGGAATTTGTTTCATTTGCTGTGCGTTTACCCAATTTGGGATATTATATCATCCATGCCAGCCGGTTACCGTATTTCCCTGGAAGTAGGTAATATTTACTATAACTATAGATTCTATAACATTAACAAATAGCGCTCAGGCGAATAGAAACTATGGTCAGGGGTCACTCATCATTACCTTGGCATTTATAGAAGTTTTTTCCACAACTAAATAAAATCGCCTGACGGCATTTAGAATAAGGACGCCAAGGAGGGAGTTACGTCACCAAACACGGTTGAATGGAATTTGTGTGACGTCAAGCATAATAAAACACCTGTTCATACATAACAGTGCGGGGTGATCTAATAAAGGAATTCAAATATATCAAAGGATTACAAAGGCGGCGCATGGCGATAGACCTTTTGGTCCATAACTAGGTCAGCTGCGAAAAATATATGATAATAATAATAAATGAATAATAATTATAGAATAGATAATAATAAAAAAATACATAGATATAGTTAAATAAAAACAGGTAAATAGTAAATAATAAATTGACATATCACTAATAATAAATGAAAATCAAGCAAATAATAAACAAACAGACAAATAATAACAAACAAATAAATAGCTAATATAAAAAATATAAAATAAATGACAGTACTTACAGCATCTTGCTTAGGTGTTTGTCTAAATGAAACTTAAAACTTCGAAACTACATTGCACTGCCTCTGCAGCAAGTTTATTCCATTCATTAACTACACGATTTTGAGATGTTGCGTCTACCCACTTCCAAATTAAATCTATTTCCTGACTGATGATGTAGGCAAGGTCATCATATCTACTCTGCAGGGCAGGACTCGTAGTAATGAATTTGATTTGGACAAATTTATGTTTAAGGAGGAAATAGGGAAGGACTGATTTACCACTACAGTGGTCGACGAATGGAATTAACGTAACCAAATAGTGCGCTGAAACAATAATATTGATTATTTTAAGAGAAATTTAGATAACTTTATGGATAAGGATAGGTGGAAAAGGACATGGAACTGCCTAGTGTAGGCCTTATGGTCGCTTGCAGTCTCCTCCATTCTTATGATGATCGTCGAGATGAGCCGGAGTGGAGAAGGTCACACGGTTAGATAAGTTCGTCAGGCGTTTGGGAGAATGAAATATGTAAGATTAATGGCTTAACACATATCCTTGTGCGGTCATAAGACGACCTATTGAAGGAAAAATCCCCTTCGCTATACCCAAAGGTTTAGGAAATAAGTAATAAATAGATAAAAATAATTTCACCTTAACTGACCCATCTAGGTATCGCCTAGTTTTCGTCTCGTTAATTTATTCCGGTCGTTCCCAAAGTTATTCAGTTTGTTACCCAAGTTAACGTGCCACGTTAACCACGTTACCCCTTTCATAAAATGTAGTCAACATTGATATATGTGGCTAAATTGAAATACTAGAGATATTTTCATTTATTTATTGTATTTGAACATTGTAATATATAATGATTATTGCCCAAAATATCGTGAACATCAGTAGGATGGATGTAATTGCATGTTTTGAAGCTAGTTGAGGAATTCTTGGCTTCTTGATTTTCAGATTTTTTTTCGTCACCCTTCCATTACCCCCGAAAATTTATTAAATTACCCCCAGGGGGTAATTTATCCCCAGTTTGGGAACCACTGATTTATTCTAACTGGCATCAAGCGATTCCATTCAAGTGATGAGATATCCAAAGGGTTTTAGTGCGTATAGCTATGAGATCGATGAGTCGACCTCATAGCCTTGTAGCCTTATAACCTTGTTGCCGAGACCCCTGTCATCGATTAGTGGCCACCCCAGTGACGCAGTTGGGACGATGACCATGTAAACACGTCCTTAATGCCTGCTGGCATAAGGGTGATCTTTGTGATCATAAAGATATGTTTGCATGAGGGTAAGGCTGATATGGCAGTCCTTGAGGAGTCACTGACTGTTTAGTTCTTGAATAATTGGCGACCCTTTTCGTGGTTTGCAAGGTGATATACACTCTGCGGGTTTATGTTCTTGTTGAATATATATAACAGCGTTTCCCAACCTTTTCCGACCATAGCACCCCTTGTTGTCATATCTAAGCAATCCAGCACCCCTATCTTGTTTATTAGAAGGATAAAAGAAAGTCAAGTGTACTGCTTGATGATTTATTTTCTTGATTCCTTAGAACTGAAACAAATTGACAATATTGTTTGTAGAAGAAATAAGAACACCACAGAAAAAGAAAATAGCATGGAGGAAAAGGCAGATAGTCACATCTGGGTAATCAAGTATACATATATTAATGTGATTTTTGTGTGCATCACTTCCCAGCACCCCCTATAATTGATTTCAGCACCCCCAGGTGGGGAAACGCGGATACATAGGAAAGTTGTGGCATCCCTGCTGGACCGGTTTTTTTTAATGTTGCATACATGTTGGTGACAGGTGTAGACGCACCCTAATGTAGGTGACACACTTGTCTTCAACATGTTTCAAACACAAAAATAACAGTAATAAAGAATAAACAAAGAGATGAAACGAATTGATAGATAAAAACAAAGAATATTAAACGAAATTAAATCCTGTTTTGCTGGAGCGACCCCCCACACACGCGCACACACACATACATACACACACACACACACACAGCGACCAGTATAAGAAGAGCCTCATACCAACATTTATGGACTTAATCGGCAAGAATTAACCTTGTACTACACACCTACTCCTCAGCTTACTGTTTTTTGTCTTGTTTTTTGAATACTTGTAACAACATCTTTTCACTGTCATAGTTTTACATTGTTAAAATCTTGTAGGGTGTATATTTTCAGCAGTAATTCTGCTATACCCAATAAACATTATTATTATTATTATTATTATTACACACACACACCGCGGTTGGTAGAGTCCCCGACTATCACTACGGTGGTCCGGGTTCGAATCCTGCCCAGGGCCGAAATAATTTCAGTACCGCTGCGCTTCGGGTCGTTACTCCAATTCTCGTGGGCGGGGAGTTGGGTGTGTGTGTATGCGTGCAAGGTCACAGCATTACCCATAGATCGGTCATACGAGCTCTGAGCTCTCTTCCGGGAGGGAAACAGCTGTGGATCACGAGTCCAACACGTGGTCCAGAAGACCAAGGTGAATCACACCTGCCTTTGCTGTCTGAAACAGGACCCGCGGGCGGCCACGGCGCGGCGCCTCGTTCAACCTCGCACACTCACCTCGTCACTTTTCGCCTGCGACCACCATCATCGTCTCGGTCACAGCTGACCTGTTCGAGTCTCTCCTGCCTCTTCGCGCAGTCGACGACTTATAGATTCCAAGAAGAGGATCTGGGTTACGTCCAGGCCGGGCTGAGACAGCGGCGGCGGCGAGGCGCCTTAGTATCTTAATCATGATTGTGTGGGTGCGTGTTTGTGTATTTACCTCGTTGTTGACTTGGTTGTATTTTACGGGAAGAGAGCTATGCTCGTAGTGACCCGCTTTTGTATCTTTCCGCATCCAGGTTGTTCTTAAAGTCGTGTATAGTTTTAGCACTCACTGTTTCCTCATTCAGTGTATGTGTGTGTGTGATTCACCATGGTCTTTGATCACGTGTTGGACTCGTGGTCGACATCTATTTCCCTCCCGAAAGAGTGTGTGTGTGTGTGTTTGTGGAGAAACCACAGGGAAAGTTGAATAATTTGTAACCGGACGTTTTCGTCTATTCGTTTTAAATAGACGTAAACGTTCAGTTACCAGTTATTAAGTGTTCCCCTGTGGTATCTGCAAATACCGAATAACGTGGTTTTGTGATTTCTTTAAAAACACACACATGTATATATATATATATATATATATATGTGTGTGTGTGTGTGTGTGTGTGTGCATCAACCACAATTCACTTTAATTCTAAGCCATCAACATCGAGAGACTCGAAGAGGCATACATGCAGAAATTGATACGTGGTATAGCTAAGGACTCGAACCTCCTCTAGTACGTAACAATATATATATATCACTGGTGAAAAATTAGTAACACATTTGTGAATCACAACTGACACGACAGTCGTAAGAAAGATTTGAATAAACGAATCTATATATTTCCATTGATAACTGCAATCCTCTTCAGTAGTACAAAGTGGGAGGAGGATAATGCTATCTTAAATAGCAACCTCTTACAAAGGAAAATGAACTAGGGAAGGAGTAGATATCACTACCCTCACTCCCTAGTGACCTGAGGATGACAAGAGGTCGGGTCAGGGAGAGTAATGGTAATATTGATATTACCATTACTCTCATCAATACTGCTATCATTACTATTGTTATTGCATTTGTTTGTTATTTGTTACAGTAAATATGTAATGTTCACACTTGTCGCCAACTCTGGAAACACGGAGAGGTAGTGAGGTCCCCCTCATGTATAAACACCCACAACCCATTTTGTACACCATTCCTTTGAAAAAAGCATACCAACGAAACTAGTCGGGAATAAACTCGGACTAAGACTCCTGTGTTTCCTACTCCACTTACGTAAAAAAAAATATAATATATATATAGATATACATACACGCGCACACGTCTGTGACTGTAGTCAGGTATGATAATTGTAGGATAGACCCCCACAAGTGTTTATTGTATAACATGATTAGGTAAACGCGATTAGATAATCACGCATACACAAAAATATCTTCCCACAAATTTGTCTTCTTTTATGGAACAGACTGGGTGAAAAAATAACCAAAAAAACATGAGTGAAGGAAGGCAAGTGTCGACGAGTGGAAACAAGAGACGGGGCCCCATGAACACAGCTCCGTATACACACACGCACGCACACGCGCGCGCGCGAGCACACATACGGGTCAGGGTAATAAATTTGCAATCATAAAATACATTTTTTTTTCGTTGTACTATAGTAGCGGGAAGTGTCATTACGAATTGGGCGTGACAATGAAGAAGAGGAGAACGCTTTGTCAGTTCACGGGACCATGCGGTCCGAGTGACGTCTCCTCCGATTCCTCCTCCTACTCTTCCTCCTCCTCCTCCTCCTCCTCCTCCTCCTCCTCATCTTCCTCCTCCCCTCCTCCTCTTCCTTCTCTTTCTCCTCCTTCCCCTCCTCTCCTCTCCTCCTCCTCCTCCTCCTCCTCCTCCTTCTTCTTCTTCTACAATTTACCATTTCTGTTGTTGTTTTTATTGTCGAGTTGAAACTCTTAAAGATTATTATCATTATGTACAATTTATTCTTTTTTTACTACCTGGTCATTGTGGACATCCAGCTCATATAGTTGTTGTTGCGTTGAAATATTTGATATGAATTTGTGATGAACATATTGAAAATGGAATGTAATGTTTCAATATATGGTTTAGGGCAACGTTCCTCAACCTAAGGGTTCCGCGAGAACAAGTGAAATAACCTAATGTACTTTTGATTTTCTTTATTTAATTTCATATACGTAATATGATTAAACACGCACGACATATTCTTGGTTATTGTAATAATGTAATATAGACATCATCCTATCTAACCTATTATTACGATGAAAATGAAATGAGAATGATATGGTATATGTGTTGTTTTTGTTTTTGCGCAGGGGTTCCTTGAGACTTGGAATTTATTTTCAAGGTTACGCAAGGGTAAAAAGGTTGAGAAACGCTGGTTTAGGGTATTGCGTTACTCTTGAATATATCAACAAACTTTCCCTTGTGCTAGGTAGGCATCAGAACGCTATGCGAGATTATGCCTCTTTCGAAGGTATTTATTTGGCGTTAGAAATAATAGATTGATCAATCAGTCAGTCCGTAGCGTCTGAGCATTTTACCTATAACTGATGTCAGACTGATTTGCCTGTAGTTGTATATAGACGATTTATCTCCCTTTTTGAAAATAGGAACAACGTTTGCCTGCCCCCATGCAATAGGCACAAAACCTGTGTCTACCAACTTGTTCAATATTTCTGTTAACTGGTCGCAGATTTCAAATCTACATTCTTTAAACACTCTCGGAAAAAATTCGTCTGGACCCGGGAATTTTGTAGCTTTCATGTCTTTCAATCTGTTTGACTACTTCTACCTTGCTAATGCTGATATTTAGTAGTCTACTTTCTTCATCCCCACTGAAAATCGGGTCGCACTCAAATACCTTATTTAACCTCTTCTTAGTAAACGCTGAGAGAAAATATTTGTTAAACCCCTCACTCATTTATTCCTCCGATACTATCATAACCTTTTCGACGTTTTTAATTAGGCCTATCCTTTCCTTATTTTTTGTTTTGTAGAGATGAAAGAATCCCTTGGAGTTGGATCTCGCTTGTCTGGCAACCATAATTTCATCGATACGTTTCGCTGTGCGCGTATTCTTTTTAACCAGTCTTGTCATATCATTATACTTGGATCTAAGGTGTGTTTCTCCGTTTTTTATTTTTACGTAAAGTCCTCTTTTCATTCCGATCTCATATTTCAGCCTGTCCGTCATCCATTTGGGAGCATTACTATTCTTCCGTATTGACTTGAGAGGAATGAATTTATTTTGTGCTTTTAGAATTAAAGTTGTTAGGTTACTGTAATTTCATCTAAATTGCTGACCGGTCTGATGACCTCGCGCTTGTAAGTGACCTGACCCAAGGTACGCATATTACCCTCCGTGACCCGACCCCTGACCGTGGTAATGACGACCGGACTGCCCGTGTATCTTAACCCGTCACAGCCTCCTGGCTCGGTCTCGTAAGTGATCAAATGTCATATATACTCTCATCTCATAAAAATTGCCTCTCCTGAAGTCTAGTACTAGAACGTTATTTGTACTGTTTAATTCTTCCCAGTTAATATTAAATATTATTTCCTGATTATCACTATGTAGTTCATCATGTTGCCAATGCAGTTGAACATTTAACAGTTGAGTAGCCCTCTATTGTATCATTACCACAGGGGTCGTGCCTGTGTGTGTGTGTGTGTGAGAGAGAGAGAGGGAAAGAAAGAGAATTATCATGCATGTAGGCAGTCATATTAATATATAAATTTTAAGTACGTATTTTCGCAACGCTTTTATTGCGTACATCTTTGTTTGCATCTGCCGCGAACTACTTCACTCTACAATTAACGACACGCACGTGTTTTGTGTCTTGGAACTGAGAGGAAGACGTGCCCTACAGCTAAGTCACAGATGTACGGCACATGTGTAAGGCACAGGTGTAGTACGAACGGATTCAACAGTTGGGGAGCTGGTGCTGAATCGATTGACGTGACTCGTGTCCCCACGCCAGCGCATCGCCCACCTGCCAGGCTCCGAGCAGCCGCGGCTCAGCAAGCCATCCGGCGGCGGCCTGGCCGCTGACCGGTTTGTTGCACGCATGAACGCCCGGCCCCTGGCGCAAGGCATGCGGTCACACACCATGACCTTTGCATGACGTTCGTGTGGTTCATGAATATTCCTCTGGTGAACAGGCCAGCGGGGCCTCGGACGAGAAGGACCTCGTTCAGGGGCATGGGTACCTCCTTCCTACCTCTCCCCTTTCGGCCGAGTAAGGGCGTAGGAGGTCGACCTTGGCTTGAATCATTTCTTTCAAGTGGTACTTGGCCGAGTGAGCGAAATGTTGAGATTGATATCTGTAATCGATTCTTTTGTGATCAGAATGGCTGCCGTTAGGTGATTTTTTTTAGTTGAGAGGCAGACTGAGGAGAGAGGCCCACTGTTATTCGTTTTGGCTACTCCTGCTTTTAGCGTTAGCGAGAACGTCGTGCAGGTCGTTCCCTCTCTCTTAATGGAAATCTCAAACATTCGGAAGTTTCCAATAAAATTGGAACGAACAAGCTTCGAAATCACAAATACACACACATATATACGAACATACATTCATACCAGAATCACTTGGCTAATATTCTGGTACCGTGTATGTATTTTCGAAATTCGTTTTGATTGCGGTTAATGAAAGTTTTCTGAATTTGAGAGTGATCTGTAAGGAAAAAGCTATGTGAGAGGTGGTTGCTTAGGTTAGTCACATCCCAGAGCCTGGTAATCGAGGCAGTATTCATACGGACGAGATCATAGTTGAAGATTGTGTTTTATCATTCTCTCTCTCTCTCTCTCTCTCTCTCTCTCTCTCTCTCTCTCTCTCTCTCTCTCTCTCTCTCTCTTAACTGTTCTTTTTGAGCTGATTTCGTTCCCGTATAAGATAGTTCTTCTGGTAATCTGAATTTTCTTGAATTTGTGACTTTCCGTTCCGAATATAGGAAGTTTCTGACTTCTAGAAATTCCCAGTAACAGAGACCAATCTAACTATTGCCGTGCATAATAGAGTGGACTGCAGTTCCATACAGTACTTTGGGTAGAAATCAGTTTTACTTTTCTGTAAAACACACAAACTGTCAAGGATTTTGCATACAGTATATGTGTCCCTACCTTATATATATATATATATACATATGTGTGTGGAGAAACTCAGAGCATTGTGACCTTGTGTCAATTCCCCACCTCCCAACAGTGATGACCCTTTTCTTCATCTGTCTAGACACAAGCTTGTCTACTCCGGCCGCAGGTCAAGGTACCGACGCTCGATACTTGTCTACGATGTATTGTCGGGGTCTCGTCTCGACGATGTCCCGGGTTCCGTTCTTGGCTGGCCGGCCCGCCCAGTCGGGTCAAGTCGGGTCATCCGTCTCGATTGTTGTTCGTCCAAATTCGGCAGCTGCTGCCTGCTTGGGGCTCTGGGTAGAGCCGGTCATTGCAGTCCACGAAAGAAAGATGGCTGTTCTTATTTATTTGTTTTGTTTGGGGTGGGGGGCGTGGTGGAATATCGGACTAAGGCACCAGCGTCATTAAGGGCACAAGACGATCTTTCATCCCCCGTTCACCAAGAAAGGCTATCAAACCTAGCTAACTCGCAGAGCGGGTCACCACACGTGTGCTTATGTATATATATATATATATATATATATATATATATATATATATATATATATATATGTGTGTGTGTGTGTGTGTTTGCTTGTATAATATACATTTATCAACAACAATTCACTTTAATTCCAATCCATCAACATCGAGAAACTCGAGGAGGCATACATACATAAATTGATACGTGGTACAGCAATTTCTGTATGTATGGCTCCTCGAGTTTCTCGGTGTTGATGGCTTAGAATTAAACTGAAATATGGTTGATAAATGTAAATCTGTTCACTAGGTCCCATTCAGTGTTGTACACACACATACACACACACACACACGCACGCACACACACACACACACACGCACACACATACACATACTGTATATATATATATATATATATATATATATATATATATATATATATATATAAGTGTGTGTGTCCGTGTGTATTTTTCTTCTTTTTCTCTTTTTTAGTGCTTGGTCGGGAGACCACGGGTTAATTTCGCTTTGTCGAGATCCTCCTCCTCCTCCCCTGCAGTGCGGGACGCCCGCTGTCCTCAACATAAATTCCTTGCCAGCGATAACGCGTTTGCGGCCCCTTTACGTGGTTAAACTCTGCGTTTGCGTTGGCTCTTCCCTTCATCCGTCGGAGATAGATCACGTCAGGGCCGACTACAATGGTTGAGTATCTACTAAGTGCCACAGTATTTCTGGTGCCCCGCGTTGTAAGCGTGCATATAAACACACACACACACACACACACACACACACACACACACCGACTCGGTGGCACAGTTGGTAGAGCGCTGAAATGGGAAGCAGAAGTGCTCCTAGTACCCAGTTCGAATCCTGCCCAGGGCCGAAATTATTTCGGTATCGCTGTGCCTCGGGTCGTACTCTGACTCTCGTGGGCGGGGAGTTGGGTGTGTGTGTGTGTGTGCAAGGTCATAGCATTACCCATAGATCGGACCTACGAGCTCTGAGCTCTCTTCCAGGAGGGAAATAGCTGTCGATCACGAGTCCAACACGTGATCCAAAGACCAAAAGACCAAGTGAATACACACACACACACACACACACACACACAGTCGTATGTAGGAAAGGAGCAACGTTCGTGGGGTCCTGTCTCTAAATCTTCATTGTGTCGTATTTAGTGGACATGTTTGTGTTTAATTTTGGCTGCGTGTTAGTTATCGCAACGCGCTTATTGTAAAGTAACCACGTGACATTTTTCACATGTTTGCCAACTTGGCCTACATTCACAGTGTACAATTACATATAGTATTCAGACCCGAGACCTTTAGGTCCATATCGATGTCATATGCAAGAAGTTGATAAATAAATAGATAGGCAAATAGATGAATATAAATGAAAAATAGATATAATTAGATGAAATAGGCAAATAGATGAATATAAATGAAAAATAGATATAATTAGATGAAATAGAAAATAGATCAATAAAATGAGTTAATAGAATAGACAAAATAAAACAGATAAATAAATGATAATGAATAGGTAGATAAATAGAATAAATAGATCGATAAAATAAGTGAAAAAAATAGAAAAACGCCTCAATAAGCAAATGGAGAAAAAAAACAACAACAAAAAACGGACAGACTTTTGAGTCCATTGCTCAAATGTTTATCCAAGCGAATCTTTCCTTATCCCAGGCTTCAGGCCGCCCTTGGGGTGTGAGATGTGGTGCTCCAGGAAGGACAACTCCTCCTCCCAAGGGAGGACGATGCCCCCCTCCCCCCACCCCGCCTTCCTAGATCTTGCAGGGGAGGAAAAGTCCTTGCGGGTTAATTGCCCCCCATTCGCCTCATTCGCGCTCCAAGACTCTTCATCTCGGCGACGCACGCGATGCACTTGATTCTGGCCAAGCCAAGACAATGTCGATCAACCGAGACGGGCGGGGGGGACTCCAGTCTGGAAGGCGTTTTGGTGGACCGAGACCCCAGAGGCGGTCGGACTTCCCCCACACCAACCCTTCACTCGCCCTAAACTCCATAAAACCGCGTCTTCTTAATCGGAGTAAAAGGCTTGGGGTGCGGAACGACGTAACCGGGTTGAAGTGTGATAACCATGAGAACGCGGTCAGATGGGGCATTAAACAGTTCGCTCGCAGCAAGAGAGAGAGAGACAGACAGAGAGAGAGAGAGAGAGAGAGAGAGAGAGAGAGAGAGAGAGGGCGAAGCCACGCTTCACGGGCACAGCATTCCGGTGTGAAAAGGAATATGAATCCTCCTGAAATTGAACTTAACATTACAATGCGCAACTGATTGTCATTAAGTTATGTTAGGTTAGGTAATAATAATAAGATTATTTGGCAATGAATCAATATACATAAAGTGCAGACACTGAAAAGAACACACAGTTCGAAATAACAATTACAAATGCCAAGGATAACACAAAAAAAAACACGTAAGCTTATTTACATTGTGGTCCTCAGCTTATTTCCAAACCTATTGATAAATGTTCATCTGTTTTCTGAATATCTGGATATCAATAAAAAAAATGTATTATTCTAATTAGGAGGGAGGGGGTCCATTGTCTATGGGGGTTCATTTTCTATATCACAGTGGCACTGTAAAATTTGGCACTGTACATGCCAGGAGGCACAAGTAGCTGCGGCCGAAGCCGTCACCTTTGCCCTATTATGCTCCTTAGGGACTGTTAGGCCGGGTAATTAATCGTCACTACTGGGAATCGGAGAGGCGCGCGGGATTCGAACCCACAAGTAAGCGAATACGAGACAAGCGTGCTTTTGATTACACGGCTCAACTAGAGATCGGTTGGAATGGTACTAAGATGTCGGTAGTTACTAGACAATAGTTAGTTAATATACATGGGAACATTGTAATGTAATGTAATTGGGTGTAAAAGGTACTTAATTGTACTTATGCATTTATTTTACATTATTTGTTTGTTTGTTATTATTTGTCTGTTTATTATTATTTGCTTGATTATCAATTATTATGCAATTTTATTATTATTTACTAGTTACCTGTTTGTTTATTATTTAACTTTACCTGTGCATTTATATTATTGTTATCTATATTATTGTAATTTTTATTTATTTATTTATCATTGTTAAAACTTTTTTCGCATCAGACGTAGTTATGGACCAAAAGGTCTCCTGTCGTCATGCTCCGCCTTTGTAATCCTTTGTAATCTTTTAGAGGAGGTATTGGGTTTGTAGTTTCGCACGGCGGGACTACACCAGGGAAGGGTCGAGAAACAGACCCACGGAAGATGCCTCGACCGAGGACAAGAATCGAACTTAGGCCCTTGTAAAGAACCGTTAACTTCCCCTTGGTTACTAGGTGGTACACATCTGCCCTAACTCTTGCTACCGCCAGCCAGTCAGGCTATTTTATTCACCTGCTGCACGTGACTCCATCGCTCGGGAAAGGGTTTTAGGTTCGCTCGCTCCATCTTGATTCTGGTCTCTGGTTGCAAGGCCACGGCTCGGGTCGATTATTCTGGCAACGGAGCCCTTGCCGGGCTTACGTAAAGCAGGCGTAGGGTTCCCCTGGGACCACTACAGGCGGCAGGCAGGCAGGCAGGCAGGCAGGCAGGCAGGCAGGCCGGCAGGCCATGCGTTCGGGGTCCAGACGAGGAGAAGGTTTTATGACGGGAACTCTCAGGGGAACCTAATGCACGATTCCCGGATGTTATGGTGACCTGTATACATATATATATAATATATATATATATATATATATATATATATATATATATATATATATATATATATATATATATATCACCCACAACTTTAATTCTTAGCCATCAACGTCGAGGAACTTGAGGAGGCATACATACAGAAATTGATACGTGGTCCAGCTAAAGACTCGAACCTTCGCTAGCACGTAACAAGTGACAGTGACTTAGCCCAATGCGCTATCAAGAGAGATATAAATGAATTGTGATTGATGAATGTAAATCTGTTCACAGGGACCCATTCAATGTTGTACACACACACACACACACACACACACACACACACATATATATATATATAAATATATATAATATGTATATATATAATATATATATATATTTAACATTGTGTATGTATGTATTTGTGCGTTTATGCACGCGCGCAAGCTCGCCTTTAATGGTGCACATCAGGACCGGCCTATCGTCGGAGGGAAGCAATACAACCTTTATAAACGAGTCACCACAATACCTTAACCCGGCTTTGTAAAGTGTGATGAAAAATGTAAATGGAGTCTGGTATAGTATTTGCATATATTTTCAAAATCGTCTTTATTTTACACCTCTGGGGAGGCTAGACTGTTGTACTCACTGTTGTGGAAACAGTAGCGGCTCGTAAGGCCTTGGAGGGAAGGGAGTCTAGGACCAATTTCCTCGCCACACTGGTAGTCCTACAGCTGGAGGTGCTCTGGTCACTGGGGAACCGTTTTTCTGTGAGAGAAGGAACCAAGTTTCGTTGCTGAATTAAGGCAGATAAGATTGTTCTGTATTCTTGGGGGTTTGGGGGGGATCTATTTTCCACTAGGGACTATAGGGGAGTAGACTTGGTAGTCTCGGGTTCGATCCTCCGGACAGTGCCAGGCACCTTCAGAGCTCATCTTTTATTGGATTTTATTTATTAATTTGTTTATTTTTATTTTATTTTATTTTTTATTTTTGCAATGGGGGGCATGAGAGGATAGCCCAGTGTCGTATTTTCAGTAATAACACACAGTCATTGTAGTCAAACATATTATACTAGTTGGAAACTACATCCATATCCATAATCATTTCAGCATTACCCATAATTCCATATGCGCGCACAAAACCTTACCAAACTAGAGATACAAATGTTGTATCGTCCCCAAGGAGGACAGCCCGGTACTGTAGGGGACCATTAAGGCTGAACTCGACACAGTACAGAGAGCACCACGAGCAAAGCACCAGGTGGATTTCAGCTTACCCATAATTCCACATGCGCGCACAAAACCTTACCAAACTAGAGATACAAATGTTGTATCGTCCCCAAGGAGGACAGCCCGGTACTGTAGGGGACCATTAAGGCTGAACTCGACACAGTACAGAGAGCACCACGAGCAAAGCACCAGGTGGAGTTTCTCTTTAGAGGAAATGACGAAGCGCTTTACCTCGCTGCAGTCACCAGAGGGCGTACTAGACCCATGTGATCAGTGTTCGCTCTCTCTCTCTCTCTCTCTCTCTCTCTCTCTCTCTCTCTCTCTCTCTCTCTCTCTCTCTCTCTCTCTCTCTCTCTCTCTCTCTCTCTCTCTCTCTCTCTCTCTCTCCCTCTCTCCCTCTCAGGCATCCCCCACACACTCTCTCACATACATCCACCCACACATCTATCATTATAATCTTGACCGTTCTTTAATATTTTAGTGAGCTTGTAGCTTCGGGTCTCAGAGGGGCACATAATAACAGACGCCATGTCCCTGGGCTCTCTCGTTAAAGTCCCAAATGCAGAGCAATCGCCCACACGGGTTACGCATCACATTTTCTTCCTTCGTTCCATTGGGAGGAACTTGAAATTGGTAGGCTCTTGCAACTGTTGGAGACTTGACCGTTCTCCCAGGAGGAGGAGGAGGAGGAGGAGGAGGAGGACGGCCTGAGGTGCGTCTTATACGACGAAGGTATTTACGAACTCTGTATGGGCGAGGTCTCTTGTCGATGCCTGTTTGTGTAACCGTGTATTTTTGTACGGACGCAGGTGCCTCCTCGCCCCCCCTCGGGGTGGGGGGAACGGGGTGAGGGGGGGAGCAGTTTATTAAATCTCTTGGCTCTCTCTCTTGGTCGTAGCATCTTCACTATACATTCAGAATTGTGACAAATTCCCGGTTGAAGCAAGTAATTACAATAGTACTTCAGTTGGTCAAGCTGCGAGAGAGAGAGAGAGAGAGAGAGAGAGGGGGGAGGGAGAGAGAGAGAGATCGTATACACAAAGTCTAACCTAGACAGAATTCTAATACGAGGTCACGATATATATAAAAAAGAATTATTCTAAACTAATGTTGGTTGAATTGAAATGACCATGAAGTAGACTAGCCTGGTGACATTTCTCCCTCTTTTATTCTGAGTGTCGCCAAGCTAATCTGTTCGTCACCAAAGGTGAATGAAATCGCCTGACGACGGCCAGGATGAAATGAAAAGTGCCATCAGGTACGAAAGGGACTAAGACTGTTCGTAAAATTACCTTCAACAAATGGTGCTATGTGTATATATATATATATATATATATATATATATATATATATATAATATATATATATATATATATATATATATATATATATATATATATATAATATATATACGTATCAATTTATGCATGTATGCCTCCTCGAGTCTCTCGATGTTGATGGCTTAGAATTAAAGTGAATTGCGGTTGATAAATGTAGATTGGTTCACTGGACCCATTCAGTGTTGTACATACAGTATATACATATATATATATATATATATATATATATATATATATATATATATATATATATATATATAGTGTATATTGTGTTATTTTTTACTGTGTTTTCAAATTACCACAGAATTTAGAGTGTTGCAAGGGATCTAGTGGGAAATATGAAACAAATTAAATTACGTTATAAGTGAGACGGTTATCACGGTTTAAGGAAAGGGTAATTAATTCGTAACAATAGGGTAGTTGTTTTGCGATGTGGAATGTAACTGTACAGAGTGCGGGGGTCTGTGAACTCGCTCGCTACACTGCGACTTGATGAATAACCTGGAGAAAGTGGATTTATAAAGAAAGCTGTACTATAAGTACAGTCGGATAAGTGAGTTCTGCGCTGCTATTTTTGTAATTGTGGTATCTGACAGTGTCTGGCATCAAAGAAAACGATGCGTATTTATTTTTTATTTTATTTTCTATTAACATATTCCAAAGAGCACAAAAAAGCAAGACAGGTAAATGGAAAGAGAAGAATAAATAGATTAATAAATTAAATTACTTTAGAATGCCTTTTCGGAAAGGAAAGAATGAAAACGTAATAAATGGAATTCATACATACATACATATACCAAGGCTTTTTCCCCCTTCCAAGGGAGGTAGCCACAAAAAGAAAGGCATAAAAACACTCCCACCCATTTCATCCCTAAAAACACTCCACACCCCTCCCACCCTTCCTCTCATCTGAGCACCTCCTGGATGACGGGTCATCCCTGAACCCTGCCCACCGCCCTGGGTCAGAAGCAGTGTCGCAAGACACAGTACATCCACAGCAAGGCCGCTTCATTTAATCGGCGACCCCCCCTCTCCGTCCCCCCTTGCATATAAGGAGAGGACGGGGAGAAATCCCTTCGGGCTGCGTTAAAATTTACTCACACATACTACCCCACCCCCCACCCCCCCGCCTATTCCTCCTCATGTCGTCACAACATCATCCATATACAACCATTCTCCACTCACCTCTGTCTTCCGTCCTCTCCCTTCCTTCCTCAACAGACATTCCCCTCTTCCCCAAAGCCCCCTTCACCCCATCCATCCACCTCATCCTAGGACGTCCCCTCATGTTCACTCCCTCCACATCTGCCTTCCATACCTCTTTTACTAGTCTTTCGTCACTCATTCTTTCCATGTGTCCAAACCATCCTAATATTCTTTCATCAACCCTCTCTCCCAAATCCTTTTTCACCCCTGTTCTCCTCCTCACCTCCTCATTTCTCACTCTATCTAGCCTAGTAACCCCCACCATACTTCTCAGACACCTCATCTCAAACACATTCAAACTCCTTCTCTCTTCCTCTCTTATGTTCCACGTTTCTGCCCCATACAGTGCTGTTGGCACAATCACTCCTTCATACAGTCTCCTCTTCGCATCCATTCCCAAATGTCTATTTCTCATTACACTCTTTAAACCACCAAGGCATTTACTCGCTTCTCTCAATCTACATTCTACCTCCACCTTCACTCCACCTTTTCCTGCTACACTTGCACCCAAGTATCTAAAACTATCCACTTCCTCCAGTCGCTCTCCCTTAATGTTCACTTCCAGTCTACTGCCACTTTCACCCCTTGTACATCTCATCACCTTACTTTTACCCACATTTATCTTTAGCTTTCTTCTATCACATACTCTCCCAAACTCTGCCAGCAGCTTCCTCAATCCCTCCTCTGACCCTGCCACAAGCGCAGTGTCGTCCGCAAACAACAGCTGGCTCACCTCCCACTTTTCTCCATTTTCTTTAACCATCTCCAATCCCTGACTCACCACCCTAGCATTCACCTCTCGCACCACCCCATCCATGTATAAGTTGAACAGCCAGGGCGACATAACGCATCCTTGACGAAGTCCCACCTTTACTTCAAACCACTCACTCTCTCCATTTCCAATCCTAACACATGCTCTACTACTCACATAAAAACTCTTGACAGCTCCCAAAAGCTTTCCTCCTATCCCATAAATCTGCATAACCTCCCACAGTGCCTTTCTGTCTACCCTATCATAAGCCTTTTCCAGATCCATAAAAGCCCAAAAAACATCTTTCCCCTTTCCTATAGCTTTTTCACATATCTGTCTTACCACAAAGATCTGATCTACACAACCTCTACCCGTCCTAAATCCACACTGTTCCTCACCAATTACTCCTTCTGTTCCTCTCCTAATCCTCTCAATTAAGATTCTCCCATAAGCCTTCCCTACTACACTCAACAGGCTAATCCCTCTGAAATTACTACATTCACACTTGTCCCCTTTTCCCTTGTAAAGAGGAACTATACAGGCACTACTCCAGTCCTCCGGTACTTTACCCTCTCTCCAGCAAACATTAAATAATCTCACCAACCAGTCCACCATCACTGAACCTCCCTTTTTCAGACATTCTGCATGACATCCATCCAGACCAGGTGCCTTACCTGCTTTCATCATCTTTACAACTGCCTTCACCTCATCCTTCCTTATTTCTCCTCCGTTCTCCTCACTCATCACTCTCATTTTCTTCGTATTTCCCACTGCAGCTATCTTTCCTTCCCTATCCTCCTTCACATTTAGCAACTCCCTAAAATATTCTGCCCATCTTCCCCTCACTGCCATCTCTTCCATTATCAACTCTCCATCTGTACCTTTTACCTTTTCTTCCCTACTTGATTCGCCTCCTCTTCCTCTCTTAATTTCTTTCCAAAACATCTTTTTATTACTTTCAAAATTTTCTGTCATACTCCTACCCCATTTCACATCTGCTCTCCTCTTTGCCTCCTTTACCTTTTGCTTTACTTCTTTTCTTTTCTTTGTACCTCTCATATGACTCCCCTGTCACTTGCATTTATATACAATCGTAACTTGTGCTGCTATTTCGTTTGCTCTTCTATTATTTGTACCATAGATATGTTTGAACACCGACACATACGGATTTTGCAGTCTTTTTTCCCAGCCCATGACTCATGGCATGGAGTCCAAAGAAGATATATATATATATATATATATATATATATATATATATATATATATATATATATATATATACATATATATATATATATATATATATATATATATATGTATGTACAACACTGAATGTGTCTCAGTGAACAGATTTACATTTATCAATCACAATTCACTTTAATTCTAAGCCATCAACGTCGAAGAACTCGAGGAGACATACATACAGAAATTGATACGTGGTACAGCTAAGGACTCGAATCTCCGCTAGCACACGTTTCAGTTTCTGCATGTATGCCTCCTCGAGGTTCTCGATGTTGATGGCTTAGAATTAAAGTGAATTGTGGTTGATAAATGTGGATTTGTTATTAGTCTTTATTGTTATTTGCTTGATTTTCATTTATTATTAGTTATATGTCAATTAATTATTATTTACTATTTACATGTTTGTTTACTGTTTAGCTGTACCTATGTATTTATTTTATTTATTTTATTATTGTTTACATTATTATGTTTTTTATTTATTCATTTATCATTATTATATTTTTTGCATCCGACCAAAAGGTCTCCTGTCGGCATGCACCGCCTTTATAATCCTTTGTAATATATATATATATATATATATATATATATATATATATATATATATATGTGTGTGTGTGTGTCTGTGTGTGTGTGTGTGTGTGTGTGTGTGTACTGAGCTATAAAGTAAATATTGTTGAAATAACAAACTTAAAGAAACATGTGAAAAAAAACGAAAGAATATGGTCAATAGTTATGGAGGGTAAGTTGTGATTTACAAATTAACTTCATACCCACATTGATGGAACTATTAACCAGGCTAAGTTGAGCAGAAAAATAACTATGCGCACCACTTCCCCCTACCCCCACCCATCCCTCCTCTTTCGCGGCGTCTGCTTTATCGCCCCGTACAGTCTCAGTCCTGTAAAGTAAACATTCCACCTTTTCCTCCAAGGAACTCCCTCCTCCCTCCCTCCTTCGCCTCACCTCAGCCGCCTAATGCCCCTGTTTCCCCTCCTCCTCCTCTTCCTCCTCCTTTTATTCACAGTTGTGCGGTAGGTTCCAACGCTTCAGCTAGCCAACACACTCGACATACACCTAATCCAGATCATCTATTGCACCAGTTATACGCGCAGACGTTGATAGACAGGCTTAGTTTTCAACTCGTTTTGTCACGTTTGCTCGCACGCCCACTTTGAGAGTGTCGTATGGACTCGCTGCCAAAATCCATACACAGTCTGTCCGTCCGTTTGCACTAAGGCGGGGCTTGTGAGTGACGTCACGTCGGCTTACTCGGAACCTCTGAGGCGTTCGTGACGTCATGTCGACTGTGAGGACTGTTTTAGAAATTTTGGACATTGTGTATGTATACTTTAGGCGTTTTACTTTTTTCTGTGTCATGCCTCGTAGTGGACCAAAAAAGGTTTGCATGCTTTGTCATTTTAACCCATTATAACTTGGGAATTTAAACAACGTAGCTTCCACGCTTTGTTTCCACGTAAAGATAGAACTTTTCCTCCCAGCGGTTCCGTTCTCCGATATCAGATACTCCAGATTTCCATAATGCACGTGTCATGACGTTATCCATTTCCCGGTATATGTTCACGTCATGGTTTCCTGTGCATTGCACGTGCCATGGTGATTTTTGACAGGATGTAAAAGAAAGTTAAGATTTAGGTTGGATTAGTACAATGAATCCAAAGTTTGGGACAAGGTAGGATTGTCTTTCCTTGATTCTGTGTCGCGCCTATCCGACCTGTGGGTTCCATCTTGGCTGTACGTACTCCCCCCTCCCCCACTCCCCCCGCACTTCCCAACGTCTCTTCCTCCTTTCGTCCCACTCCCAACTTCCGTTCCCCGATACTCGGTCCTCACACCAGCCTTCTTCCTCCATGACCCCAATCGTAGGTGTATTTTAGTATTTAGTCTGTAGTAACCAATATTTCTATCCTGATGGTGATATCTCACACCAGAAAAAGGTGATACTAAAGTTCCAAGAATATGGACTTATGGGTATAATGATTAATTCATAAAAAAACAATAATAATAATAATAATAATAATAATAATAAATAGATAGATAAATAAAGCCACAGTCCTAATCTAGATATTCACCAACGTTAGTGGAAAGAAATGGGGAAAAGAAAACGGACTCGCCAACCCTAAAACGAACGGTCGAGCCTGTGTTACCACCTCGCCTCCCTCTCTCTCTTCCTACATCTGGTTGTGGTCTTTGGGGCTAGGTTGGAACTTTCACGGCACGGCTAGAGGTAGGGAAACATTTATTGTCAATATCCTCCCCCTCCTCCTCTTCGTCTTCTCTTGTACCTCGATTCCTTTTTTCGTCCTTATTTCTATGCCAGCTTCCAGCCTTTTTCTTCCTCCTCTTCCTACTTCTTGTCCCCTCCTCCTCCTCCTCTCCATCCTTCAACGCCCCATTCTCCTCAGTCCCCTCCTCCGCCTCTTCCTCCTTCCCCTCCTCATGCAATTCCTTCTCCTCTTTATCCTCCTCCATCTACTTCTCTGTCTCCTTTCCCTCCTATCCATCCTTCACCGTCCCCTCCTTTCAGCCTTTTTCTTCCTCCTGTCTCCTCCTCCTCCTACTTCTCTGTCTCCTCCTCCTTTCCCTCCTCCTCCTACTTCTCTGTCTCCTCCTCCTTTCCCTCCTCCTCCTCCTACTTCTCTGTCTCCTCCTCCTCCTCCTATCCAACCATCACCGCCCCAGTCTCCTCAGTCCCCTCCTCCTCCTCCTATTCCTTCTCCTCTTTATCCTCCTCCTCCTATCCATCCTTCACCGCCCCATTCTCCTCAGTCCACTCCTCCTCTTCTCCTCCACATCCTATTCCTTCTCCTCTTTATCCTCCTCCTCCTCCTGCCATTCCACATTCTCGCCCCCCCCTTCCCCCTCCCTCGAAGTAGGCTGTATCTTCTTGGCCGCCGCCTCCGATGGGCGTGGGTGCCACGAAGATGAATTAAATCGCCTGGCGACAGCTGGAATGAAAGGGAAACCGCCACAGGAAGTGAACTGCAAATAGTGTTTCTAATCAGTGAATTCACTACAGTGATTACAAAAAGATGCACCAAATTTATACAGTATTTCGTTTCAATCAAGTAAATTATTTTCCGATTTGATATAATACTTTGGAGATCACAATTAGATTTTTTAATTCATTTCTCCAAAAGTCCTATGAAATTCGTAACATTTTGTGACTTTTTATTAGTTTTTGAAAACCAGTTTTGCTAGGTAATTCGCTAAGTAGCATCAAAATTGTTTGAAAAATCACGAATCACATTTTCTTACATTTTTCTTTTGTTATTACCCACGGATTTGACTTGCCACGCAGATGATTGAAATCGCATGACGGCAGGTATTTTTGAAAAGACAGAGGAAGAGGTTAATCTTGGTCAGCGTGGAGTAAGAGAAGCGACTAAACTAGCTGCTTTGAATGGAGAAGTGTGGAGGGGTGGTCCTGTTGTAATATTAGTAGCTGCATTATTAATATTATTATTCATTATTATTTATATCATAACTATTATTGATATTATCATTTGTGTTATTCTTTATATTTTATCTTCGTTATTATCGTTATTGTTATTCACATTGTTGTTATCGCTGGTTATTGTTATTTATGTATGCTCTTCTCTGTGGTTAACTCCCCTCCCTATACGAAAATTCTTTATGAATTTTGCAAAGTATGTCCTATATCCTTGAGAAAAACAACTTCTTAATTAACTGAATGTTTTGGCGGGTAAAATATACTAAGCCAAGGATTTGGATTGGCATGGTGTGTCGATTGAATTCATTTGATTCGAAGATGTCGACCGTTGGAAATGTGATGTACTTTATCATTGTTTTTATAAATAATCGCTGCACTTTCAAATCACAAATCATGCAAATAGTCTTAGCAGCTACACAGTTCCCAAAATCCACCCCCAACACGAATTTAGAACCGTTAAATCCAGATACTAACATGTGAGACGTGTGCGCTTAGCCGAGTGAAACGACGACAAAGCCGGGCCAGGTGTAGGGTGAGGAAACTACGCGCGACAGTTGTCGAAACGCTTCAGCCTGACACTTGCTCCGGGTGACCCGAAACATCTGTTGAACGGTGGAAAAGACGGATGTCGCTTTTTACGGTTGGTCGTCTTATAGAAGCTGATATTTTTTTCGTACACTTTTGTGGGTTGTTATGGAAACGAGGTGTTTACATCTGTCATCACTCACTCATCCCTCCACCACACTTGGAAATTCAAACTCACCCCTCCCGTTCAACTTAATTTCACTTAACGCTAACACATCCATTTTCCTTCTCGCAAACAAGCTGTTCAGTTCTTCCGTTTTACTCTTTATCTGAATGACAACCACGCCTACTTAATGACCTAATTACTGGGGAATCTTCCCAGACCCTCAGATACCTTGACTTTCCGTAGGAAACGCGGTGACAGTATTCTTCTTCCCCCACCAAGAGTAGGATTCAGAAAAGGTAGTGGCAAAGGAAAAGGGAACAGCATAAAAGTGGGACAACTGGAATACAAAAGTATCATTACTTTACGAGTAGAGATATTTCAACCAAATGTAGTCGAATGATGCGTGTATATGGGCCGTAGGGGCGCCCCCAAAACAGTCTCTAATCTATCGGAAGCTTGTTGCCATGCAGTCATTATATCATCCGTTACGGGCTTGATTTTATCATCATCAATCATCCACGCGATGTTAAACCAAATCATTGTAATTGTAATTATTATTTTTATTATTATTGTTGTCTATTACTATTGTTATTATTATTGTTATTATTGTCTATCATTGTTATCATTATTATTAATATTATTATCATTGTTATCATCATCATCATCATAATGGTGCATGACTGGCTACCTCCCTTGTAAAAGGGAAGACAATCTTTTGGTATTAATTATATTTATAATAGTAATGATAATAATGTTGATAATAATGATAACTAATGGTAAGTATAGTAATAAAATTATAATAATAATATTGTGATAATTATAATAGTAATAACGATAATAATAATGGTAACCTGATAATGGTAACAACAATAGTAATAATAACAAATAATAGAGTCAATTTTTTCCTCCTGTCCTGCCTAAGAAGCTTATTTCATATTTCATCATAACTCCTTTTTTTTTCCTTTTTCGTCCTCATTCTTTGCTCCTTCTTGGAAAGGTCCAGGACAAAGTTACAAAGGGGTGTGTGTGTCCACTTTTCCTCTTTGTTTGTCCCGAGCTCGTCCTCTCTCTCTCTCTCTCTCTCTCTCTCTCTCTCTCTCTCTCTCTCTCTCTCTCTCTCTCTCTCTCTCTCTCTCTCTCTCTCTCTCTCTCCATTTGTAGAGCCAAGTGTGGCTGTCAGAGAGATGAAAAAGATAGCAGTCGAAATAAAAACGAAGATTATAATAATAATAATGATGACAAGGTACTAATGATATTTGATAGTGACAATCATTAGTTATGATAGGTAACGAATGGTAATAAAAACAATTTGTACTAATAACAACAACAACGATGATGATGATAACGATAATACTAAAGATGGTGATAGATAATAATAATAGTAATTATACCAAGCGCCATGCAAAGCCTGCCTGAGATTAGATCTTTGGTCAGGACTTATGTCAACGACTGTAGAGAACTTCCTCCAACACAAAGTAGTAATCCCCCATGTGTTTATGTCAGTGTCCTTCAGCGCAATAAAATTGCCTCCCACTCCCCTCCTCCGCCACCCACTCCCCTGCCTCCCACTCCCCTGCCTCCCACTCCTCCCCTCCTCCCACTCCTCCCCTCCTCCCCTCCGTCGCCTCCCAGTCCTCCCCGCCTTCGCCTCCCCCTCCCCCTCCTCCTCCTCCCCCTCCTCCCCCTCCTCCTCCTCCCCCTCCTCCTCCTCCCCCTCCCCCTCCCCCTCCTCCTCCTCCCCCTCCTCCTCCTCCTCCTCCTCCTCCTCCTCCTCCTCCTCCCCCTCCTCCTCCCCACCTCCTCCTCCCCACCTCCTCCTCCCCACCTCCTCCTCCCCACCTCCTCCTCCCCACCTCCTCCTCCCCACCTCCTCCTCCCCACCTCCTCCTCCCCACCTCCTCCTCCCCACCTCCTCCTCCCCACCTCCTCCTCCCCACCTCCTCCTCCCCACCTCCTCCTCCCCCTCCTCCGTCTCCCACTCCTCCTCCCTCTCCGCCTTTCACTCCTCCCCCTCCGCCTCCCACTCCTCCCCCTCCGCCTCCCACTCCTCCCCCTCCGCCTCCCACTCCTCCCCCTCCGCCTCCACTCCTCCTCCCCCTCCTCCTCCACTCCTCCTCCCCCTCCTCCTCCCCCTCCTCCTCCTCCCACCTCCTCCTCCCCCCTCCTCCTCCCCACCTCCTCCTCCTCCCCCTCCTCCCCCCTCCTCCTCCTCCTCCTCCTCCCCCTCCTCCGTCTCCCACTCCTCCTCCCTCTCCGCCTTTCACTCCTCCCCCTCCGCCTCCCACTCCTCCGCCTCCTCATTGGTGATGTTGTTTGTTTTTACCACGAGACCTGCCAGTCACTCGCTTTAACAACAGGGTATTGAATCGGATGTCCTTGAAAATGTATGAGAGACAGTATCGACACGATGCCTGGAGGGGGAAAAAGGGGGGCCAAGTTACAACTGGAAAATTCCTCAAGTGGGTGGGTGCACCGATTACGAATTTGTATGGAAGGGAATCGGAACTTGTCTTAAAGTGTGTTCGAATCCCGAGAATGGTTTCATTGGTTTAGTTTATATAGATAGTAACGTTCAGGCACCCTCGACACTCACTGTTGTACCAATTCATTTGCTCGGCAAAACAATCAGGTGATAATGTAGCCATTGAAGGTTCTTTCGACTTTGGAATGTTTTGTCCGGATGTGGGAAGAGCACTCGCGAATCTTGTTACGTGAGTGAAATACAAAATAAAAGGATACAAGATTTATTCAGCAGAGGGAACAACCTCCCATCCCGTCCCCACATATACGGGGTTACAGAATCGCAAACCTCCCCCCCCCCATTGATATATATATATATATGGCTAAATTAAAGCACTAGAGATATTTTCGTTTATTTGTTGTATTTGAGCATTGTGCATCTCTAATGACTATAGCCAAAGATGTCGAGAACATCAGTGGGATGGATGGAGTTCCATGCTTGAAGAAGCTAATTGAGGAATTCTTGGCTTCTTGATTTCCAGAATTCTTAACTTTTTTTTCTGTCACCTCTCTATTACCCCCGAAAATGGGTTAAATTTACCCCCAGGGGGTAGTTTAACCTCAGTTTGGGAGCCACTGCTGTAAAGGATTATCATCATGTCAAAGGAAGAAATAATTTAGTCAATGTCTTGATGAATTGGAGCTTCGTATGCAAATGCACGTGAGATCGTACCATAAGGATAGAAGCGCTGGTAAGCTACAGTCCATTAAAGCTCCATCCCTTCATAACTAGAATGTCAGAGTCCAAATATACTTTGTGGGGGAGGGGGAGGGGGAATGGGGTAGTGTGGGAAAAATGGGGGAGTTCCCAGTCCTCTCGCTCTGTCCCATTAAGTTGACTTTCATGACACGCGAGGCAGCAGCACTATGGTAGTGTTCATGACATACACATGCTTCGAGTCGTTACTCCAACTCTCGTGGGCGGAGAGTTGGGTGTATGTGTACATGTAAGGTCACAGCAATATCCATAGATCGGTCATACGAGCTCTGAGCTCTCTTCCGGGAGGGAAATAGCTGTCGATTACGAGTCCAACACGTGGTCCAAAGACCATGGTGAATACACAAACACACACCGATAGAAGGTGCATTGCATTAACTTTGACCTGGGGATTATGTAATAGACTTTTCATCGGGACAAACGCGACTGCGCACTTGCTGCACAACTACGAAATGTCAGCCGTGACGTCAGGGAGATGAAATTTCACTGAAATCCCTCTGTAGTCTTTTTTCTCTCTTTCTCTCTCACAATAAACGGGGCCTTTGTTTTCCGGGACCTGATGCGCGGGCCAGATTGCCTTTGTTGACTGTCAGGGCTTGAATGAGCCGCTTGGTTCACTGACGGACTTTATTGTTATTATACTTGCAAACGTCTGGGTGCTCGTTGGAGCCAGCCTCAGGGTAGCGGATCAGTCTCTTCAGTCCGAGGTCCTTCCCAGAACTGAAGCAAGTCGCCTGGTCTGAGGCAGAGAAATAAAAGATGGAGTAGGGTTGTTGCTCATGGGTGGGTGGAATCGTCTGGCGGAGATAACCAGAGGAAAGTTGATAAAGTTGGTCTTCGCTGTGAAGAGGCGACCTGGTATGAAGGAAATATGGCAGCCGCCCGGATGTGTGTGTTTGCGTGTGTGTGTATTTACCATGTTGTATTTTACGGGAAGGGGAGCTATGCTCGTGGTGACCCGTTTTTGTATCTCGCAAGATCAAGGTTGTTCTTCAATTCTTGTATGGTGTTTGCACACTATTTTTTCGTCCAGTTTGTTCCAAATGTCTATCACTCTGTGTGGGAAGATGTTCTTTTTCAAGTCTCTTCTATAGCTGTCCTTTTTAAGTTTCATTGCATGTCCTCTTGTATGTGTGTATGTATGTGTGTGTGTAAGGTCACAGCATTACACATTGACCGGACAATACAAGCTCTGAGCTTGCATCCACGAATGTAGTGGCTGTCTATCACAAATCCAGCGCGTGATATAAGACTTAGGGATCACACACACACACACACACACACACACACACACACACACACACACACACACACACACACACACACACACACACACACACACACATGAATGTCGGGGCTGGTAACAAGATATTAATAAAAGCTGAGCTGAGTTTTGAATGCCCTAGAGCTGTGTAAAATGCATTTCAGTGAAATTATTTTAACATGAAGAGTATCAGATTAGAAATGACCTCAGGGAGAGGTGAGCGTCTCTTGTGGATCAGTGAAAGGTCAACAGAAGCAACGCATGAAGCAAGCAAGCACGCATGCATAGAAGGCAGAGGAATACGTTGTGAATTGGTGCATATGCATTACAAAGATTCTGCATATTCTGTATGCCAAGGCCATTTCTTCCATTCCACTCCTGTTCTGATACCCATCAACCTATTGGTTCCTTCCCATCTTAGCTTCTCGTGTATTGCAAAGCAGATAACAAGAACCTGAAAAAGCCAATGTGAATCAATTTAATGAATAATCTAGAGGATGAAATAGCCCATACAAATTAATTTAAAGCTAAGATTGGCAGATTAGGGGGTGGAATCATAAATCCAGTAACACACTAGCGTAGTTCTTCATCTGTACATAACGGTTGGGTAAATTGGTAAATAACTGAAAGTAGGTAGGGTACCAGGGATGGATGGGCGTAGGGAAACGGGTCATTCTCTCTCTCTCTCTCTCTCTCTCTCTCTCTCTCTCTCTCTCTCTCTCTCTCTCTCTCTCTCTCTCTCTCTCTCTCTCTCTGCGAGACTGATGAGGCTCAGCCCGAGGGGAGAAGGTGACGAAAGTTCATGAGATGTCTATTATTACCTGTTCGCCATTGACGCCATCTATTGATTGATCGGGCAATGGCCGAGTAGGTCTAAAAGGTGCGCCCGCCCGCTTCCCCCCCCTTCGGAGGGGGGGGGGGTTGCCAGCACGAGGCAAACAAGGACGGTATATACCCCCTTTGTACCGGGTGGCATTGTTCCCAGTGTTCCGCCTGCCACCGGGGGATTTTATTCTTCTCTGTTTTACCTCCCAACTCCCCCTTGACGGAAGTTAATGGGGGAAAGTTTTCGTCTTTATATTCATTATATATATATATATATATATATATATATATATATATAATATATATATGTGTGTGTGTGTGTGTGTGCATTTAATATGTATACATGTATATATATATATATATATATATATATATGTTGATAAATTGTTTAAGACAAATGAGAGAGTGATAGGTGGGGAAGGGTAAACGAAGATGGGCTAAGAATACATTTATTGTTCTTACGTTTCGGTTATTATAACCTTCCTCAGAGAACTTGTTACAGAACATCTTGGTCACAACATTTATACCCGTAGTGGGGGAACTTGTGAAGCTTCGAGTGTCAGGTTTTTTCTAGCGCATTTATTATTAAGAGACTGGCTGCTTTAGATAGGCATATAAATCCTTCTCTGTCGTTATTATTTTCTTTGACATTTATATGTGCAGCTTCAACTGTTTTTCTCATCTTCTTTTTTAATCCTTTGTGTAAAATCTCAACTTTACTCCATTCGGGAAGGTTGTTGCATATTGGTCCGCCACCTCGAAATATGCAACAACCTTCCCGAATGGAGTAAAGTTGAGATTTTACACAAAGGATTAAAAAAGAAGATGAGAAAAACAGTTGAAGCTGCACATATAAATGTCAAAGAAAATAATAACGACAGAGAAGGATTTATATGCCTATCTAAAGCAGCCAGTCTCTTAATAATAAATGCGCTAGAAAAAACCTGACACTCGAAGCTTCACAAGTTCCCCCACTACGGGTATAAATGTTGTGACCAAGATGTTCTGTAACAAGTTCTCTGAGGAAGGTTATAATAACCGAAACGTAAGAACAATAAATGTATTCTTAGCCCATCTTCGTTTACCCTTCCCCACCTATCACTCTCTCATATATATATATATATATATATATATATATATATATATATATATATATATATATATATATATATATATATACATATATACACATATTAAACCTTCGATATAACGGACGATATGGGAACAAGGGTCTGTCATTATGTCCGAAGATCCGTTAAAACCGAGGATCCCTCGCTAC
>NC_134785.1:51757555-51852555 GCF_046742065.1 Oratosquilla oratoria | reverse complement strand
CTTGAGCTGGATGAGAGAATAGGGGGCAGCGCCTCTGAAACTGTTGGTCACATATTTTTTTAAGAACCCGAGCTTTGATTTTCATTTTTTTTTTCTTTTTGTGTGTGTGGGTATAATTGGTGTTGTGACCATGCATTGCAAACATTTTGACATACGCTCAGAATAATTAGTAGACTTCGATGAATATTTTTAATACCACACCAAGCTTTCGTATTATTTATTTATTTTATTTTTATTTTTTTTATTGGTCGAGATGACGTACAACTTGTATTAAATAGAATAGTCGAGTCCTTGGCTAGTAAACTCTTCACCCTGAGGGTGACCCTTTAGTCTGTGGAAAACCTGAGTCATTATTCCCCCACCCCCCGCGCCTATGGTAGGGGGTGCTGTGTGGGTGGGGAGAACCAACACTGGGTCGCCTACGGTTGGCCTCGTTAATGTTCCTTGAACTCGGTTGGTGCAGCATATGTTCATCATAAGATGCGTAACCCAGCCACTCACCCCCCCCCTACTCCCTCACCTACTCACCCCCGCACCTACTCACCCTCCTTGTGTCCGGGAAGGGGTGCCACGGAGGTAATGAAGTGGTTTGGGGGCAAAAGACGTGCCACGTGGCACTCAAGGATCTTCCATGTCCTTCCTTGGGAGGGCAAGGGTACGTTGTGTACAGTCACACACTAAACCTCGTCACGCGATGTGCTAAGACGTAGTTTCGTGGAATCTGTCATCATGGGCCAATGCAGGACCTGTCTGTCCCTTGGGGGGGGGGGGCGTGGGGACGAAATAATCTTTTTGTCTTTGACCTGTTCCCGATGGAGTCTACTATCTTGCGAAAGCGTCTGGGATATTTTTACTTTGAAAGATTGCTAAATAGAAACCTGGAGCCAACGTTGATGTCCATATGTACTTGAGGACGTCACCACAAGACTGTCGACGAATTTTGGAATCCACAGCAAGTGGGACTTAGATCGAGAACCTTTGAAAGTTGTGTGACCTCAGACGGGGTCATGCAGGCAGCCACACCCTGACTTCGGTTGACCCCGATCCAACCTTCTCCATCCAGCGGAGTACCACAGGGATGAATGAAATCGTCTGGCGACAGATGGAATGATAAAGGGAAAAGTGCCAACAGGAATGGAAGGAGACCTTCAAGACTGCCAGATGCACAAGAAGTACTCGATAAAAGTTTCGTCTTCATATGGTGTCAGCCCGTATCCCAGCTGAATAAAACGACTTAACGACTGGTAGATTAAAACGTATCAAACCACGGGGTGTTTTCCGATCGTTTGGTCGTGTGGGAGAATATCGCAACGAAGAGGAGAATATAAGAGAGAAGATAAGAAATAATTCGGATTCTCTATGAAGTGCAACATTGGTGTCCAATCGTATAGATCACCGTGTCTCAACCTTTTTACCCTTGCGTAACCTTCAAAATAAATTGCGTGTCTCAAGGAACCCCTGCGCAAAAAAGCACATACACCATATTTTTCTCATTTTATTTTCATCGTAATAATAGGTTAGATAGGATGATGTCTATATTACATTATTACAATGACCAAGAATATGTCGTGCGTGTTTATTTATATTACGTATATGAAATTAAATAAAAAATCAAAAGTGCGTTAGCTTATCTCACTTGTTCTCGCGGAACCCTTAGGGACCTTTTGCGGAACCTTAGGGTTTCTGGGAACCCTGGTTGAGAAACGCTGGTATAGAGTAACGTTGCGTGTCACAGTAGAGGTGTCATGTCTCTGAAATGTCGTCTTTACAAAAGTTGTGCTCTAATATTCCATACGAGGTCCGATTTGAGATATTCAATATTTGTTTCTTCTTTTCCCTCCCTTTCTCTTTTGTCACAGCTAACGAAGTTATGAACCCAAAGGTTGGTGGGAAGATCTTACTAGTTGGGTAGAGTGAGTTTTTATTGTCAGCGCTTCTATCTATAGTACCAATGTTGGTGTGCCTTACTTTGTACAGCGAAGTTGATTTAAGTAGGCACGAGAGAAAGAGAGGGAGGGAGAGAGAGAGAGAGAGTGCGTGAGAGGGAGTCGTACTAGAGCATCGTTTCCCAACCTTTTCCGACCATAGCACCCCCTGTTGTCATGTCAAGCAGTCCAAACACCCTATCTTGTTATCAGAAGGATAAAAGAAAGTCAAGTGTACTGCTTGATGATTTATTTCCTTGATTCCTTAGAACTGAAACAAATTGACAATATTGTTTGTAGAAGAAATAAGAACACCCTAGAAAAATAAAATAGCATGGAAAAAGTCAATTATGCACGTAATCAGTGATGCATATATCAATGTGATGTTTGTGTGCATCACTTCCCAGCACCGCCTATAATTGATTTTAGTACCCCCATGTTGGGAATCGCTGTACTAGAAAGGCGCATGTTTCTCGTAGTTGAATAAAATCGCGTACCAGCAGCCAGGGTGAGTATGAAGAGTCGACTGTAGACGTTATACAGTGAATACTAGTAGGGAAGTGAGTTCGGATTAGGAAGAGTTGGAATTCGTGACAGAGGGAGTGGAAGAGGCGTTTGCGAGGGGAAAAGGGAAATTGTTGTGGTAAGAAGGAGGAAGGGAGGGGAGGAGGGTGTAGAGAAGAAGAGCTATGTTAAGGCGTGGATGGTGGGGAAGTAGACTGGCAAGATTGGACGAGAATTAAATAAAGTTTTCGAGGCATTGGGGGAAGGAGGGGAAAGGGGTGCATCATAAACTGGGTTGAAATGATTCTCGTGGTGATGGTAGTAGTGGCGGGAGAGGACACGTGGTAGGAACAGAAGGATACACAGGGAGGAAGAAGGACAGGAAGTAATGTAACGGGTCTGGGAGAAAGAAGGAACGACGACATACACAGGGAGTGGGGTTGGGTATGAGAGTTACTGTGTTGGGGGAATTGAAGGGAAGAACAGGGTCGAAGATGCAAGATATAGTGAATGTGAATTTATGCCAATAGCTATCTGTATCAGTAGATCAAAAGCGGCAACATTCCACATTTAGTTTGTCCCTTCATTATTTTCATTTATAAACGCCATACACATTATACACACATATTACATATGAATGTTTCCATGCGATAATAGATAAGTAACTGACTAAATAAAGATTAATCTGTGAAATAATAATAAAAAAAGAAGAAGAAAGAAAAAGAGACGTTAGGAAGTGACGATGCAAATCAGACCAAGGACCGTCTTCGTCATCCAAACAGCTGTGAACTCCTCATGTACAAAAATGATTCCACGTGGAGACTTTAAATTTCACTTAAAATTGCAGTGATGTACTCTTATCAGTAAAATCGTCCTCTGTAGGATAACCACGTGTAAACTCGTCTATATTGATAATAACAGTAATGATAATAACATCGATAATGATAATAATAATTGTAATAATGATTATAATGATATTGATGATAATAATAATTGTAATGATATTGATAATAGCGATAATGTTGATGATACAGTAATGATAACATCGACAATGACAACAACAATAATAATAATAATGATGATTAGTAACAATAGCAATAAGGAAGTTAGCTTCCATTAAATTTGGGAAGAAATAACTGCCCCTGGCCAAGATTACAACTGTGATGAATCCCCCCCCCTCTCAATAGATAATAGAATGAAAATTGAAATAGTCCCGTCGTGCAACACGCTGAGTATACGCGTAGAACTTTCAGTGAAGAAAAAGTGGTGCGTTGCATGCCGGGAAATACGGTGAAATACAAAATAGATAAGTAGAATAATTGAGGTACATAAATAAATGGTAAGAGAGGGACTTGTGATCCCCTCCCCCTGTATATTCTCCAAATTAATGAGTACTTTTATCCCAAAGGTACTGGGATGGTAATTGAGTTTTTTTAATGTAGGTGCTGGTTGTGAATTTGCCATTCCATTTACAAGGTGAATGTTTTGGTATGTACCTATGTTAATTTCAGTACTTCTAGATTTTTAAGAGGTTGCTCAACCCATAAGTCTAATAACAGAATTTGTTTTACAGATAAGAAATCGTCTGTGGACATGACAGTCAACAGTGAAGGTGATGGGAAGGATACTGATGCAGATGGTTCTGGTACTTCACGTGGCAGTCAGTCGCCATCAAGCACAAAGAACTCAAGCACAGGATTTGATGGACCTCAGTCCAGGCCCTACAGCCTCATAGGTAATGATTCTCTCTCTCTCTCTCTCTCTCTCTCTCTCTCTCTCTCTCTCTCTCTCTCTCTCTCTCTCTCTCTCTCTCTCTCTCTCTCTCTCTCTCTCTCTCTCTCTCTCTCTCTCTTTAGCATTAACACAGCACAACATGATACAATCTAGGTAACACAATGGAGAATGTGTCCATTGTACCAGAATGAGCCCACACCTCTACCTTCCACACCTCTTTTACTAATCTTTCTTCCCTCATTCTTTCCATGTGTCCAAATCATCCCAATAATCTTTTGTCAAACTGATCTCCCAACTCCCTTTCCACTCCCGCTCTCCTCCTCACCTCCTCATTTCTCACTCTATCCAGCCTAGTAACCCCTACCATACTTCTCAGGCATTTCATATCAAACACATTTAAACTTTTCCTCTCTTCCTTTCTTATGTTCCATGTTTCTGCTCCATACAGTGCTGTCGGCACAATCACTCCTTCATATAATCTCCTCTTAGTATCCATTCCCAAATGTCTATTTCTCATTACACTTTTTAATCTTCCAAGGCATTTACTTGTTTCTCACAATCTACGTTCTATCTCTACTCCTCCTTTTCTCACCACATTCACACCCAAGTATTTAAAGCTATACACTTCCTCCAGTCTCTCTCCCTTAATACTCACTTCCAATTTTCTGCCATCCTCTTCCCTTGTACATCTCATCACCTTACTATTACCCACATTTATCTTCGACTTCCTTCTTTTACACACCTTCCCAAACTCTGTCACTAACTTCCTTAATCCCTCCTCTGATCCTTCCACAAGCCTAATGTCATCAGCAAACAACAACTGACTTGTCTCCCATTTCTCTCCATTTTCTTTAACCATCACCAATCCCCAGCATAAAGGAAGGACAGTCGTAGTATAATAAAGTAGCATAATTTCTCTATGAATAGAGATTTCCTCTATCACAGACAAGATTATGTGTGGCTCTGGTCCATAGGAGCACTGTATTTAGACCCTAAAGTATCAGCTGCATGCTACTGAGCAGCTTTTAACCCCATAATAACAGGCAGCCAATACCCCAAATGAGGGGGCTCATAGCTAGCAGAGTCATTATAATTTTCATATAAGTACAAAGCACATAGAACTTGATTAATTCTAGGAACTTGCCATAGGTCTCTTTGGAAAGACATTGAACAGTTGTCTGTATTATGCTTTTGTTATAGGCTAATAATTTACATTTGTATTGCATATTTCTGTACTGCATATTTCATGTATTGTGAGAATTCTTGCCTTCTTTGTTTTTGAGAATTTATATTGTACATTGTTTCTTTAGATTCTAGGTCAAGCCGGTCAAGTAGATCGAGCACCCTCAGCGGGCAATGGGAAGAACGCATTTATGAGGACATCAATGATATCGGCACAAATCGTGCTGGAAGAGGAGGTAGCAGTGGTGCAGGTAGTGAATCATGCAGAGGAGGGAGTGCCAAAGATGATGAAGTACCTGGGAGTGTGGTAGAAGATGGTTTCATCTCGAGACGACTGTATGTTCATCGACAGTTGTCCTCTTCAGATTCTTGGGGCTCTGAAGAGTTTGAGTCCTACTCGAGCAATGAGGAAGAAAATGGTGGTGTAACTCACAAAGAGGCTCAGACATCTAAGTAAGTGCCCTCCTAGATATTTGTGTGATTTGTTAATAGATCTTCCTAGTGAATAGATGGCATTGAGTTCTTCTCTTCTTGAAGACAAACCCCAAGTGTTATTCATTCATTCACTTCATGTGATACTCATAACTTATCAGGTGTGTTTTTGTTGAATATATTCTTTTATAGATATAGATTTGAAAAGCCGACCAAGATGTTAATTTTTTCCTTTTGCAGTATTGACTATGTAAGTCATTATAGGGACTTGAATAACACCCCCTATAGACCAGTCTCATTTCCACTGAAAGAAGAATGTTGATAGCTTTTGATTTCTACTATCCCTCTTTATGGATCTCTTTTACTACCTCTATAAGACTAGAAGTGAAGGTTATTGATGATGAAATAAGATACAGCCCTTATGAAGGCTCTCGTACTCTCTTCAGATATTCTTTTTCTTAAGTAAGAAACTAATTTCATTGGAGGAAGAAGAAATAGAAGAACAGAAAGTAGCTGGAAATCCTCATTTATTTGACGTAGAGTGCTTTTGTTCAGAGATCATGTTGTATGTGACACTCTTTTAAGTAATCTATATTATCCTTTACTTAAGTCACATGAAGTCAGGCCACATTAATTAAATCTTGATACAATTTGCTTTGTTATTAGATGCTTATTCATTCTTTTCCCAAGTGTCACTTCCTGTAACATACAGTTTCTTTTATAGTCTCATCTTCACTTTCACTTCAAGTCATTTCTTTTATAGTTCCACTTTCACTTCAAGTCATTCTGTAGCTACTTTTGCAGACAGTTACTACTTTCAGAAGTTTTCCTTAAAGGATTTCAATGTCTTGATTTACAGTATTCCACATTATAGAAACCCCAATTTAAAGTTTCTATTATGTTAAAGGTTAGTCATTGAATTCCAGAAATCTTTGTCTCATATTGTGTCAATAATTAAATTTCCAAGTTTTCCATTATTTCATCATTCATAGTTATAGACTCTTCATCTTTGTTACAATTTCTTTTATCAAACACCACTGGTTAAGTATCTTTGACATGTCTTTCACCAGCAGTCTCAACTGGAAGATTTTCTGAAAAACCTGTTTTTTGTGAAATTGGTGTCCCTCACCTTATTTCTCACTCTGGCTAACCTTGTAACCCATGAGAAGGGGTTACAAGGTTGGATAGAGTGAGAAATGAAGGGGTGAGGAGGAGAGTGGGGTGGGAAAGGGAGCTGGCAGATAGGGCTCATGAAAGATTATTGGGGCGGTTTGGACACATGAATGAAGAAAGATTAGTAAAAATAAAAGGTGTGGAAAGCAGAGGTGGATAGAGTGAACTTGATGGGATGACCAAGGATGAGATGGATGGATGGGATGAAAGGAGCTTTGAGCAAGAGGAGAATGTCAGTTGAGCAAGGAAGGGAGAAGCCAGGGGATAGTTGTGAGTAGAGAATGGTTGTGTATGGATGATATATTGACACAGCCTGAAGGGATTTCTCTCCATCTTATCTAATTTTTGCATGAGGGGACATAGAGGTTGGGGGGTTGCTGTGGATGTGCTGTGTCTTACTGCATTACTTCTGACCCAGGCCAGGATGACCTTTCATCCATGAGGAGCTAAGTTGAGAGGGAAACAAGGGTGGTGGATGGGAGTGGAGTGGTTGGGAGTGCCTTTGACCCGGCCACCTCTTTTGTAAGTGGGAAGAAGCCCCTGGGGTATAGCTACATAATTAGGCGTTCTCTACTGTCTCCGTATTTTCCTCCTCTGCAGGCAGCTGTTGAGTCTATACAGGGGCCTCATTTGCCCTGTCATGGAGTACACATCCCAAGTATGGGATGGTTCCACCCATACAGATCATTTTAGCAGGTTGGAGTCAAAAGCCATTTGTGTTATCGAGTCATTTCACTAGAATTGTTGTTGAACCTCTATCTAATGTAGTTTTATATATCTCTTTTCCTAGTTTTGGTATCAAGCCCCTTGCTGACCAGAAATTAGTGACCGTGTACCCACCCTTCTTAGGATCGCAACTTAGTAAATGTGTACTTCACTCTTTTAGGAATGTGTAATTCACTCTTTTAGAAGATCTTGCAGAAGAAGATTTTTCTGTGTTTTCATATCTTTGTAGGACAGAGCTCTTCTATAAGAGTTCACTACTAGTGATACCCATACCTTTGGATTCATATATATATATATATATATATATATATAATATATTTTTTTTTTTTTTTTTTTTTTTTTTTCCCCTCCAAATATGTATAAGTGTTTTTCCCCTCTGCCATCCATGATAAATCTGGAACTTTCCTTCTTAGTTCATCTCTCCATGTACTTCTGACATCTGCCGCAAAGGAAAATATCAAGACATTTATCATCAGTTGAGTTTGATTTGGCATATCCAGTACTCCTTTCTTAGCACAATGTGAAGCAGCAATATGCATGTTTTGGTGTTCTTTTGTTTTTTCCTCAGCCATTTATATTTTGTGTAAAAAATGTTAGAGATATTTCACTTATATATGTATATATATATATATATATATACACATATATATATATATATATATATATATATATATATATTTATTTATTTATTCATTTATTTAACTAGTTGTATTATATGGGAAGGGAGCTATGCACATAGTGACCCATTTTTGTATCTTAGCATCAAGTTTGTTCTTAAATTCTTGAATAATGTTTGCACACATTGTTGCCTTATCTAATTTATTCCAGGTATCCATCACTCCGTGTGGGAAGCTATTCCTTTTCAGATATCTTCTATGATTATCCTTTTTAAGTTTCTTTTCATGTCCTCTTGTTTTTTTGTTGTCCCACTTTAATAAGTCATCTCTATCTAGGATTTCCATTCCTTTCATGATTCTATAAATATGCTTAAAAATGGCAGTTTGCCGACAAGATTGACGAGATAAACACCATGTGAGGACGGAGCTTTTATTAGTGCAAAGTTTTGCTTGTTATTACAGCTTTTTCAAGTACATGATAAAGCTGTAACAAGCGAAACGTCGTACCAATAAAAGCTCCGTCCTCATATGGTGTTTATCTCGTCAATTCTATAAATAGTTAGTAGATCTCCTCTTTCTCTTTTTTGTTCCAGAGTTGGTAGTTCCAATTTGGACAATCTTGTTCATATGTCAATTTGGAGAGTGTTGGTGCCATCTTTGTTGTTGCTCTTTGTATTCTTTCTAATTTCTTTATATTCTTTTTAGTACTGGGTGTCCATAGTGTTGCAGCATACTCCAATTTTGGTCTTATCAGTGTAACTAATTTTTTCTTGACCATTTCCTCATCCAAATAGTCAAATGCCACTTTCATCGACCTTAGTAGGTTGAAGGTTTCTCCGACAGTTTTATTGATATGTTTGTTTGGTTACATGTCTTTGCTGATTATTACTCCTAGGTCCCTTTCGCAGTTAAATTTTTTTACTTCTTCATCAATTTTATAATTGGTGCATGTATTTACCTAGTTGTATCTTATGAGAATGGAAGCTAAGCTCATGGTGTCCCATCTCTGTATCTCACCATATCTAATTTGCTCTTAAATTCTTGTATTGTTTTTGCACACACTATTGTTTCATCTATCTTGTTACATCCACCACTTTGTGAGGAATTTTTTTTTTTTTTTTTTTTTAGGTCTCTTCTATAACTGTCCTTTTTGAGTTTCTCTACATGTCCTCTTGTGTTTCTCTTATCTCAATTTAGTAAGTCGTCTCTATCAAGGATTTCTACACCTTTCATAATTCTGTAGATGGTCATCAAGTCACCTCTTTCTCTTCTTTGTTCCAGAGTTGGTAGTTCTAGTTTTGACAATCTTTCTTCATATGACATTTTTTATAATGTAGGGGCCATCTTTGTAGTTGCTCTCTGGATGCTCTCAATTTTCTTTACATTTTCATTGTCATTTCCTGTATGTAACCTTATATTTCCCTAAATGTTTTACCTTTACAATTTAAATTTGTTTGAAAAGGTAGGCTGAAGGGTTTAAAGGGTTTAATTCTGTTACATGACCTTTACAGCTTAGAGAACATAAAGCAGCGCCTCTTGAAAAAGAGAGAGCAGTGGAAGAAGAGAAGGATATCCAGTAAGAATATGAAAGAGACATTGCAAAGGGATGCAAAAGAAAATGCGAGTGAAGTTAACAGGGTTGCTGAAGACAGTAAGTATATATGTTTTATGAAAGGGTATATTATTAGATATGACTGGAATAATCTGACAAATATGAAAAAGTATGGTGTTTCAAATTATTTTTGTGTATTCATTGTAAGTGCATGTTTAGATTATTTTTGGAGACCTTATTAGAGACAAAAAGATTTACCATTTACACCAGCCATTGCTTGTAGCTTTTTAGAAACAGTTTAATGAAATAGAATAAAAATGCATCAGGTATTTTTTCTTGTAATCATCTAAGTGTGTATAAAACATTTTTGCAGGTGTGCCTTCAACTCCTGACAGTAAACTATACCGCTGGTTTTCTCTTCGTAAAAGTGTTAATTACAACGTGGAGAAAAGGAATAGAACTATGGCAGGCTCAGAAAAAGCATCTCACATTCCTGTATTGGATTCTACCATCAATTTAAATTCTGTATCCTCCACATTAACAACCACATCATCAGCATCTTCGTCTTCAGCACCGAGCAATCGTCTTGTCATGCCTCTGCTCCCAGAAGAAGGAAAAGATCTACCCGATGGGAAAAATTCAAGATTCCCACTTTCCAATGAAAATATGGAGAGAAGAAATGGGGACGATTTCTTTACCTCTTCACATTTTCAGAGAAGGCATCAACCTCCAACTCTTCCAACCATGCCTCAGGGACTCTCCTCTGAAAAGATAAAAAGACGGCACATAATTTCATCAATAATTCATAGTGAAAATAATTATGTAGCAACACTACATAGACTAGTCAATGTAAGGAACTAAGGATTTTTTATTTTTTTTATCTAACACTTGCATATCCATCCTCTAAAATTACTATGTTCATATCATAGTAAAATGTCAATGCTTATTTACATATTCATTTATTTCCTTCTCTGATTATATAGTGTTAAAATAGATGATTTGTATGTTTATTTATCTACTTTTTCAGGAATATAAGAAGCCTTTAGAAGACTCCAAGCCTCCCATAATTAATTCTACCAAACTCAATATTCTGTTTCACCGTGTATCTGAAATCCTGCAGTGTCATAACCTATTTCGAATAGCTTTGTGTGAATGTGTCCGTCAATGGGACAAAGAAGAAAAAATCGGGGATGTCTTTGTTGCTTCATTTTCCAAGTCGATCGTCTTGGATATATATAGCGACTTCATCAACAATTTCACCAAAGCATTGGAAGTTGCAAAGCAAGAATCAAAAAAGAAATCTGCCTTTGCTGACTTTTTAAAGGTTTGTGCTTTTAGGTTTTACTTACTTTTATGTCAGTTTGGTATGTTCAGTCCGCAACTATGTTTTTCAACTTTGGTTGTCATATACTTACATAGAGACCTGAAACAACTTGGTCAAAGCATACTTTTGCATTGACTCCTTGTGGGAGGGGGTGGGGGAATTCCCATAGAACTACATATGAAGATGATACTATACATTTTACTTTTATATAAGCCTAATTTTTAATTGCACTTAGCCATTGAATATGATTTTTGTTACTCACAGATGCGTCAGATCACATCTCCTGATCGGCTGTCATTCTTTGGCTTAATGGTGAAACCTGTGCAACGTTTTCCTCAATTTATACTCTTCCTGCAGGTTAGTTTCAGTGTTGTGGCCGTAAGGATATGCATTTATTTTTCAAGTTAAATATGAAATATACTGATAAAACCCGGGATCAGTGTCGGGTATATGTCATGGTACAATTAAGCTACCCATCTTACCTTTCGAACCCCCTCACTCCCATCAGGAGGTGCAGCCCTGAGGGGCTGATACTCACTCTGGACTGGGCCTAAGATCTCTTTTCCTGTCAACTTCAATTGTATTTCTTGCACCTTTTCACACGAGAAAAGGTGACATCTGGCGACTGCTCCCCTGATCCTACCATTTTCAGCTAGTGATATGAAAACATTTCCACACCAATATGACATTTACAGCAATCCAAAGTTTCTTCCCAGAGAGATCTGTGGTAGGGCCTGAGGACTGTCATAAGCTATTATTGTTCACCATGGTCTTTGGATCACGTGTTGGGCTCGTGCTGTGGAATTTCTGCATAGTGAAATTCGAGGCTCTAATTATTATTATTTATTTTACTAATAAGTTTCAGAGGGATCAGTTTGTTGATTAGTTAGGAAGGCATATGGGAGGGTTTTGATTGAGAGGATTAGGGAACAGAGGGAGTAACTGGTGAGGAACAGTGTGGGTTTAGGACAGGTAGCTGTTGCATGGATCATATTTTTGTGGTAAGGTAGATATGTGAGAAAGCTTTAGGAAAAGGTAAGGTTGTTTTTTGGGCCTTTATGGATTTGGAAAAGGTTTATGATAGGGTAGACAGGAAGGCACTGTGGGAGGTTGTGCAGATATATGGGATAGGAGGAAAGATGTTAAGAGCAGTCAAGAGTTTTTACGAGAGTAGAAGAGCCTGTGTTAGAATTAGAAATGGAGAGAGTGAGTGGTTTGAGGTAAAGGTGGGACTTTGCCAGGGATGTAGAATATAAATTGAGAGAAGTAAATGCCGTGGGGGGATTAAAAAGTGTAATGAGAAATAGATATTTGGGAATGGATGCTACATTGCTTCTAATCCAGAGCATTGGGCAAGATGCAGGGATGATCTATCATCTAGGAAGAGCCAAAAAGAGAGAGAGGGAGGGATGGTGAATAGGAGTGGAGTATGTGGAGATGAAAGGGGTGTGAGTGGATTTATGCTTTTGACTTTGGTTACCTCCCTTGTAAAGGGGAAAAAGCTATTGGTATATGTATGTATGTATACTGATAGAGCCATTTATTTTGCAGGACCTGTTAAAGCATACTCCCCAAGGACATCATGACCGTATGTCTCTTCAACTTGCCCTCACACAACTCGAGTCTTTAGCAGAAATGCTGAATGAGAGAAAACGGGAGACAGAGCAGTATCAGGCCTTCCGGGAAACTCTCAAACATGTTAATACCAAATTTATTGTAAGGGGCATAGAAGAGAACAACAGATATCTGTTAAGAGAAGACAATGTTACACAGCTGGTATGTATCAAATAAAGGAGATTTGTGGGGAATATTTGAATGAATCTAGGAAGTTGAGCATAGAAGGGTTGTGTTGCATTTGGAGTTTGGGTTTCTGTAGCTAGCAGTTTTGTCAGTTGGTAGTTCCAACCATCTGCCCAAGGAAAAGGCAAGTGGATGGTTATAATAAAGCCATAAAGGCTTATGATAAAAATTAAGTAAAAATGTCTGTGTAAGTAGGTAAGGGAAATGGATAGACTTAAGTGACAAATTCTGTAGGAAGGATACAGTTAGAAGAAACTGGCAATTTTGTTGGGGAAGAAATGTGCAATTTTTCTCATGGTTTCAAATAGGAAGGAATGAAAATTATATGTGAAGTGTAAATGAGAGGGTTAAGAATTTCTCTCACATGGCGAGCTGTCTCATTTTGTTGGAAATAGTGTGCAGATTAATGTGGTAGTTACGTATACTATATGATTTTAATTATGTATTTACCTAGTTGTATTTTGTGGGAGGAGAGCTATACTCGTAGTGACCCGCAGTTGTATCTTTCCACATTCAGTTTTTTTCTTAAATTCATGTATAGTTTTAGCACTCACTGTTTCCTCTTTCAGTTTGTTCCATATATCTATTACTCTGTGTGGAAAGCTGTTCTTTTTCAGATCTCTTCTGTAACTGTCTTTCTTAAGTTTCTTCTCATGTCCTCTTGTATTTCTTTTGTCTTTGTGTTCTTGCCTGATTCAGATACACAGTTCAAGAGCTAAAAAGAGTCTTAATTTGTTTTCTTTCTTATTGACTTACAGGAATTTAATCCTAGTGGTTTGATCAGCAAAAGCAAGATGAGGAGACTCTTCCTCACAAATGACCTTCTCATTTGTGTTTCTGTTGTTCCTAAGAGTAGTGATGATTTCAGTCATCACAATGAAAGGCTCTCTCTTAAGTGGGCCTATTCTGTCATGGACATTGAGGTAAGCAATGTACTTTCATCTGTAGATTATGATGCAAGTCTCAGATTGAGAGGCTGTTGTATGTGCTGAAAGTTTTTGATGGATATTTAAATGTGGTGAATAATTTTCTTATTCAAGTAAGAATTTTAATATTTATAATGAAGTCTACACTGATTTGTAGGATGGAGAACTTTCAAATAGATTATAGTAAAGATAAGGAGGAAGTTGGTAGAATTTTCATGTACTATTCTATCAAGTAGAACTAGGAATGGGGATGTTTCAAGGAGGGAGTCACAAAGTGTGCAAAGATGGTGTGTGGAACAAGGAGGATGGGAGGAAAAAGAAGGAAAGGTAGTGAGTGGTGAGATGATAAAGCAAAGAAGGTTGTAGAAGAGAAGTGAGCATTCACAGATTGGTTACAAAATAGGATGAGAGAATCATGAGAGGCACAAAGAAAAGAGAAGTATAGCGTAAGATAAAGGAGGCAAAAAGGAGAGCAGATGTGAAATGGGGAAAGAGTATAACTGAAAATTTTTGAAAGTAATAAAAAGATGTTTTGGAAGGAAATTAAGAGAGGAAGAGGAGGTGAATCAAGTAGAGAAAAAAAGGTAAAAGGTATAGATGGAGTGATGATAATGGAAGAGACAGCAGTTAGAGGAAGATGGGTAGAATATTTTAAGGAAGCTGCTAAATGTGAAGGAGGATAGGGAGTGAAAGGTAGTTGCAGTGGGAAGCACCACTAAGCAAATGAGTGTGATGAATGAGGAATATGGAGGAGAAATAAGAAAAGATGAGGTGAAAACAGTTATTAAAATGATTAGAGCAGGTAAGGCACCTGGGTTAGATGGGTGTCATGTGGAGTGTCTAGCAAAGGGAGGTACACTGATGGTGGAGTGGCTGGTGAGGTTGTTTAATGTTTGTCTAAAAGAGGGTAGAATGCCAGAGGACTGGAGGAATGCCTGTATAGTTCCACTTTACAAAGGAAAAGGGGACAAGTGTGAGTGTAGTAGTTTCAGAGGGATCAGTTTGTTGAGTGTAGTTGGGAAGGCTTATGGGAGGGTTTTGATTGAGAGGATTAGGAGAGGAACAGAGGGAGTAACTGATGAGGAACAGTGTGGGTTTAGGACAGGTAGGGGTTGCATGGATCAGATTTTTGTGGTAAGGCAGATATGTGAGAAAGTTTTGGGATGTCTTCTGGGCCTTTATGGATTTGGAAAAGGCATATGACAGGGTAGACAGGAAGGCACTGTGGGAGGTATTGTAGATGTAAGGGATAGGAAAGCTGTAAGAGCAGTCAAGTTTTTACAAGAGTAGTAGAGCCTTTGTTGGAATTAGAAATGGAGAGTGTGAGTGGTTTAAGGTAAAGGTGGGACTTCATCAGGAATGTGTCATGTCACTATGGCTGTTCAATTTATACATGGATGGGGTGGTGCAAGAGGTAAATGGGTAATGGGCTGGGAATTGGAGATGGTTAAAGAAAATGAGAAAAATGAGAGATAAGCCAGTTGTTGTTTGCTGATGACATTGTGCTTGTAGCAGGATTAGCGTTTTTTGGGGTCATTTTGGTCACTGTCTCCGATTGAACCACCGTCCCGCCCACAGGTCGAGGGCTACCAGTCCTCATTTGGATTGCACTGGGACACCAATTAGGCTATTGGTACTGGTGCCAGAGGAAAAGTAAATAGTGGCCACAAAGGCTCAATTTGTGCGGTCGCCACTGGGACGCCCTTGGGTCCAGGTTGCCCACACCTACCTCGCTGCACAATGGGATTGACTGTCTACCCCTGAGGAAAGTTTGGGGCAAATCGGTGACTTGAGGATTTTTGGGGTCATTTTGGGGTCATTTTGGTCACTGTCTCCGATTGAACCACAGGTCGAGGGACGGTGGTTTAAGGATTAAGGAAGTTAGTGATGGAGTTTGGGAAGGTGTGCAAAAGAAGGAAGTCAAAGATAAATGTGGGTAAAAGTAAAGTGATGAGATGTACAAGGGATGACAGTAAATTGGAAGTGAGTATTATTCCAGGTCTTCCTTGCAGAAGACCTATAACTCCCAGGTAACCACCAACAGCCACCTGATTGGCTCATAAGTCATGTAAGGAAGAGATATTTTGTTGTTGTCTGATAACTACGAATTTCTAAAACAGGTTCAGGATACAAGTTCTTCTCCGACGCTGAGCCGCCTCTTGGCTGCAGGCCAGAACAAGACAGGGTCTCTCAACTCTGCCAAGCTTCCAAGTGATACAAGTGGTGCTTCAAATGTGGACAACTTATGCCAAGATATGAATAATTTGATGCATGACTATGAAGTTGTTTCCAGGATTTCAAGGCTAATATCAACATTGAAAGAAGAGTATGAGGTAAAGTGTGGAATGTATAAGGAAGCAGATTCTATTTGTGTCTGCACAAAAAGGCCCTAATCCTCTCTCTCAAAACCTCTACCTCTCATTCTTTCACTTACCTCTCTGACCATGCCCATACACACATTGAACATCACATAACCCCAATACAGTCCCTTATTCTCCTTATATTCACCTCTCTCTATTGCAGACCCTTGCACATAGCCTAGTTCTCATGCAAAAACTTTTAATTTTCTATAATACCATACATTGGCTGGGATGTGGAGTCAGTTAGCAGATAGGGTGGATCACAGAGCACTAGGATGATTTAGGCATATGGAAAGAATGAGTGAAGAAATATTTGCAAAAAAAAATTGTGGAAAGTGGAAATGGATGGAGGGAACTTGAGGGGAAGAACAAGATTGAGGTTGATGGATTGAGGAGAAGGGTGGATTAGATGTAAGAAGAATATCCGTCAAGGATGGAAGGGAATGGGCAAAAAATGAATGTGAATGGAGAGTACAGTACTTGTAAATGGATGAGGAGGTGTTACAACTTGAGGGGATTTTTTCTTGTCCGCTCAGTATATTTCTCAAGTGGACAATGTGGGGTGGGTCACCATTTAATGAAGGGGTGAAGGTAAATTAGATTTGGCTCTTGGGCCCTGCTGTGGAGGTGCTGTTTCATGTTGCATTGTCTCTGAACTAAGCAAGAGAGACAGAAGACAAGGATGACCCTTCATCCACAAGGAGCTTAGATGAGGAGGGGGCCTTTTTCTTCTTCTTCTTCTTCTTCTTCTTCTTCTTTTCTTCTTCTTCTTCTTCTTCTTCTTTTCTTCTTCTTCTTCTTCTTCTTCTTCTTCTTCTTTTTCCTTCTTCTTCTTCTTCTTCTTCTCTTCTTCTTCTTCTTCCTCCTCTTCTTCTTCTTCTTCTTCTTCTTCTTCTTCTTCTTCTTCTTCTTCTTCTTCTTCTTCTTCTTCTTCTTCTTCTTCTTCTATCTATCTATCTATCTATCTATCTATCTATCTATCTATCTTTGATGGGTGTCGGGTGGGTATGTAATTTGACTCATCCACCCCACTTAGAAAGGGGAAGGTCCTTTTATTTCATCATGTATGTATATAAAAGTTCCTCTGTTGGACAATGAACATACTTATTCAAAATCAAGTGCTGGAATAGGAGTCTTGAAATACCTGTGATTATTATTTGTATCCATATACAGGATATTACTCTGGAAAAGGCAGAGAAAGCTGCAGCCAGTATTCAACGTGCCATTCACCATAAGGATGAACAGATTGCATGGGTCGAGTCATGCTGTCTCCAGTTTACGGTGAAAACCAAGGAGCGTAAGGAGAAAGAGACATTTACTTTCCAGACTGAAAATCCTCGCATCAAAAAGGATTGGATTGTTGGTAAGTATTTCACGTGACAGCTCTCAACTTACCTTCCACCAAACAATGATCTGATATTCCCCCACTCTCTACCCTAAGAACATGTACATCAAAAACTCTCTCTACTCTTTTCCTGAGTACCATTATATAGTCTATTAAAGCCCTATCTACCACTCTTCCATTCACCACCCTCTCCTATGTGTACTTATGCTTGACTCTCTTCTTTTTAAACACTATGTTAGCTATCATCCACTCTCTAAACACATCACCATCATCTCTCCACTATGATTTTTTCCTGACACTCCACACTTCCCAACTACTTCATCTATTGGTTCATCTCCTCTAGCATTAAGGTCTCCCAATACCACTACATTGACATTTCTCCCTAAGCCCTCTATGCACTCATTTAAATGTATCCAAAAAGCTTCCCTTTCCTCTACACTCTTCTCACTACCAGGACCATATGCACTTATTTTATATTTATTTATTTATTTATTTTCTCTTTTTTTTTTTTTTTCAGAGCTTCGCTTGGCACAGTTGGCCTTGGATAGCAACAATTCACCAGCATGGGATGTGCCGGAGCAGGAACAGAGACCATCGACCAAAATGCCTCTCTTTGTCAAGGCATTGCCTGTCTTCTCTTCAGCTCATCAGACAGTGGTAAGCTACTCCACCTTCTTCCCTACTTCCTCCCCTCCTTCCCTCTATCCTATCTCTCCTTGATATCTCTCTTCCCTCTCTCTCTCTCTCTCTCTCTCTCTCTCTCTCTATATATATATATATATATATACATATATATATATATATATATATATATAGATGTATATATATATAGATGTATATATATATAGATGTATATATATATAGATGTATATATATATATTTATTGTTTATATATATATATATATATATATATATGTGTATATATATATAATATATATATATATGATATATATATATATATATATATATATATATATATATATATATATATATATATATATATATATCGTTGTCGGCATCCCCTCATTGTCCGAGGAAGGGACAGAGTAGAGAATCCCTGTAAATTTTTTAGGTTTTATTTTAAATCTGTTAGTTGCAGCACACTTTTTTTTTTCTCTTTTCTTTTTTCTTTTTTCTTCTTTCTTCCCCAAAAGGATCCCCTCTATTCAAATTATTCTCCCACATAGGTTTAAGTAAAAAAAAATATATAATTTTTACATGCACTCTAGTTTTAGGATGCTCAAGGACTTTTTATAGGTATAATTCTGTGTAAACACAATGTTTTCTATGGCAGGTAAAATGTGGATGTTGCTACACTACTTTGACAGCCCGTCCAAACAGGTCAAGCCAACAGCAAACCTACTTGTGGCTTTGTTCCACTGATGGAATGTCTTCTCATATTACCATCTATCTCATGCAACAGGTAATATTACAATTGAAGGCCTTTCATACAATTGAAAAAAAGTTTGTATATAATTTACATACCTTGGTTTTCTTGAAATACTTTCATTCTATGTTCATGTAAATTTTAGATATTAAATTTTATATCTCTTGTACCATATGGTAGAATTTTCATGCACTATCCTGGACAAGGTGCAGGGATGACCCGTCATCCGGGAGGTGCTAAGATGAGAGGGAGGGTGGAGGGGTGTGGAGTGTATTCAGGGATGGAATGGGTGGGAATGACTTTATGCCTTTTCCTTTTTGGCTACCTCCTTTGTAAGGGGGAAAAAGCCTTGGTATATGTATGTATTCTGTCTCTATACCAAGAGCCTTCATCTCCCTTATAAGGGAGGTAGCCGGATCAAAGGCATGGTCCTACTCCCACCCATTCCACTCCCATCCACCACCCTTACTTCCCTCTCATCTTAGCTCCTCATGGATGATAAGTCATCCCTGTATCCCGACCTCTATTCTGGATTAGAAGCAATGTAGCAAGACGCAGTGCATCCAAAGCAAGGTCGCTTAACTTAATCCCCCCCGCCCCACACCCCAGTCCCTTCATGTAGAAAAAAGAGAAGATGTGGAGAAATTCCTTTGGGCTGCATCAAAATATCATTCACACATAAAGCACCCTCTGTCCCCCAGGTAATGAGCTGGGGATTGGAGATGGTTAACAACTTCCATACGGTGACGCCTACGTAGGCGGCATTAGGATCAAGTGGGTACTCGATGATGCCGACGTCGCCATCTTGATTACATTTATTGTAGTCGTACCTACGTAACTTTCATTCTCTCTAAACTGGCTTCATCATGTTTTCTATGGTTATCAAAATACACGGGTGAAAGAGAACGAACGATTGAGCACTGACTATTTTTTATAATGCGATTATTATGACGCAACATTGCACGTCGGGCAGCTAATGCTGCCAGACGTGCGATGTGCCTTGGAGTGAAGAGGTTAAAGAAAATGGAGAAAAATGGGAGATAGGCCAGGTGTTGTTTGCTGACAACACTGTGCTTCTAGCAGGATCAGAGGAGGGATTAAGAAAGTTAGAGACAGAGTTTGGGAAGGTGTGTGAAAGTCAAAGATAAATGTGGGGAAAAATAAAGTGATGAGATGTACAAGGGGAGAGGATGGCAGCAAATTGGAAGTGAGTATTAAGGGAGAGAGAGGAAGTGGATAGCTGTAGATACTTGGGGGTGAATGTGGTGGGAAAGGGGGGAGTGGAGGTAAAATGTAAATTGAGAGAAGTGAGTAAATGCCTTGGGGGATTAAAAAGTGTAATGAGAAATAGACATTTGGGAATGGATGCTAAGAGGAGATTGTGTATTTACCTAGTTGTATTTACCTAGTTGTATTTTGCGGGAAGGGGAGCTATGCTCGTGTTGTCCCGCCTTTGTATCTTGCAGTGTCTAGTTTGTTTTTAAACTCATGAATGGTTTTTGCGCATACTATTTCATTGTCCAGTTTGTTCCAAGTGTCCAAAACTCTATGAGGAAAACTGTTTTTCTTCAGTTCTCTTCTATAGCTATGTTTTTTTATTTTCTTTCCATGTCCTCTTGTGTTTCTTTTGTCCCAGTTAAGTAAGTTCTCACTATCGAGTACCTCTGTGCCTTTCATGATTCTGTAGATGGTCAATAGGTCACCTCTCTCTCTTCTTTGCTCCAGTGTCGGTAACTCCAGTTTAGCCAATCTCTCTTCGTATGATAGGTTTGCAAGTGCAGGTGCCATTTTTGTAGCTGCTCTTTGGATTCTTTCTATTTTCTTTATATTCTTTTTGGTACTGGGGGACCACAATGTCGCTGCATACTCTAATCTAGGCCTTATCAATGTAACCAATATTTTTTTCATCATGTCTTCGTCCAAGTATGTAAACGCCACTTTTATTGATCTTAGCAAATTGTAAGTCTCCCCGACAATTTTGTTAATCTGTATATCATAGGACAGGTCGTTCGTGATAATTACTCCCAAATCTTTTTCGGATCCTACTTTCTTTACTTCTTTGGTTCCAATTGTATATTTTCCTGATATTCTGTTTTTGCTTTTTCCAAACTCCATTATGCTACACTTCTTAGTATTAAAGTCCACTTCCCATTTCTGACTCCAGTTCCATACCCTATTTAGGTCTTCTTGCAGTGCTTCACAGTCCTCATCAGTTTCTATTTTCCTTAGCAGTTTGGCGTCATCGGCAAAGAAGCTCATGTAGCAGTTCACGTCCTCATCCATGTCATTCATATAGATAGCAAACATTATTGGTGCCAGCACAGATCCTTGCGGTACTCCACTGATCACCTCTTTCCAGTCTGAATATTTTTCTCTGAGCACTACTCTCATCTTTCTACCAGTCAGAAAGTCCTCTATCCATTTTAGTAGGTTTCCCTGTATTCCTCCTATGTGTTCCAGTTTTTTTAGTAGTGAAGGAGTGATTGTGCCAACAGCACTGTGTGGGGCAGAAACATGGAACATAAGATAGGAAGAGTTTAAATGTATTTGAGATGAAATGCCCGAGAAGTATGGGAGGGATTACTAGGCTGGATAGAGTGAGAAATGAGGTTAGGAACAGCGTTGATGCCAGGAATTTTTAGTTGGGGAGGCTAAGGGGGGGGCTGAGCAAATTTTTGGGGGGGCTAATAGTAATATGATAATACACATATATCATCCTCATTTCAGAAGGGGAGGGGGTTAATGGTTGGGCTAGCACTGATGGCTGACAAATCTTTAGCCCTGGCAATTAAAAATTCCACTTAATAAAATTATTTCAATGAGTGTTTTAAATTTTCAATTTGCTCATTTCAGTTGGGGGGGCTAATGGGGGGGCTGGCCACTTTTTTGGGGGAGCTAAAGCCTCCCCAAGCCCCCCCTGGCGCTGCCACAGGTTAGGAAGAGAACAGGGTTGGAGAGCGTGTTAGTAGATAGGGTTGATGAAAGAGTTTTGGGATGGTTTGGAACATGGAAAGAATGAGTGAAGAAAGATTAGTAAAAGAGGTGTGGAAGGCAGAGATGGAAGGAGTGAACATGGAAGAGTGACCAAGGATGAGATGGATGGATGGGGTAAAAGGGGCATTGGGAAAGAGGGGAATGTCTGTTGAGGAAGGAAGGGAGAAGACATAAGATAGGGGTAAGTGGAGAATGGTTGTTTATGGATGATGCTGTGATGCATGGAAGGGAGTGGGTGGGGGATGGGATGTGTGGGAGCATGTGTGAATGATATTTTGTTGCAGCCCAAAGGGATTTCTCCCCATCTTTTCTTTTTGTGCATGAGGGGACAGAGAGAGGTGGTTCACCAATTAAATGAAGGGAAAAAAAAGCCTTTGGTATATGTATGTATGTATTTATTTATTGGTGCTTCTATCTTTGTTGTCAGGTCGGGATGCGAGAGCTGGTTCGTCTTGACATGGTTGAGGTGTGCGTGGCAGCCATGCATTACGTGCCTGGTCTGTCATCACAGGTCTCCCTGCATGGCGACACTGTCTGGATTGGAACACAGTCTCACAGGTAGGAAATATTGCACCTAATTTTTAAAAGTTTCTGATATGATATGATGATATGGTTTAATGTCACACACTCCCCCCCACCTATCGGGAGGCTAGGACGCTGCCCCTCACAGAGGGTTAAAAGTTCCAAAAAACTTGTATATTCTGGAAAGATGAATGTGAAAGATGTTATTATAAAGTTTGAGGTGAATGTGGGGCTGCACCTGGGTTGTGTGATGTTATTGTGGTTTTTCAACTTGTACATGGATAAGATGGTAAGAGAGGTAAATGTGATAGTGTGAGGTGGGGCTTTGAAGTTAGTAGGTGACAGTGAAGAGAAATGGGAGGTAAGCCAGTTGTTGTTTGTAGATAACACTATAGTTTGTGGCAGAGTCCAAGGAGAAACTGAAGCAGTTGATGGCAGAATTTGAGAGGAGGAAGCTGAATGTAAATGTGGGCAAAAGACAGGTGATGAGATGTACAAGTAATTATGATGATAGCTGGTTGGATGAGGGGATCTAGGCAAGGCCTATTCTGTGATAGTAATATTTTAAAGATGGATGATGGTCTGAATGAAGTTGTGCCACTACAGTTTATGCTTGTTTGTAATCTGTTGTGTTGATGTCTTGGGGAATTTGGTGATCAGTCTTGGAGTGATTGCTTTGTAATCTTGTGTATATGTGTTTTTGTATGGTGTTGTGAGGTGTAGGTGGTAGATTATTGTAAATGTTTGAGTAATTTGCTGCCATTGATTTGTTATTATTGTGTTCAGTTGGTTCTACATCTGACCTGAGTATCACATTACCCAAACATTAACAACATGTACCTCACAACACTTCCTGACAAAAACATAGACTCACTCAGATAACAAAAACATTCCTAGACCAACCTGCAAACTCTATATTCCACTAGACATTAGTTCATCCAAGAAATCCTTCCCACATTGGCATGACTATGTTCATGGCATCACCCAGTATTGGAACAGTTACCAATACAGAATAGGGCTGGCCAGACTCAAATTGTCCCAGATGCAGTCACCTTATAGAAGACACGTAATACCTCATCTTACACTACCTCACTCTCGACCTGTCCAGAAAATAGCACAATATCTTTTCCTTGAGTGATATGTGGATCAATCTGGTGGCTTTTACCATGTCCTATCTCAGTATCTCGCCATATCTAATTTGCTCTTAAATTCTTGTATTGTTTCTGCACACACTATTGTTTCATCTAGTATGTTCCATACATCCACCACTCTGTAGGGAAAGCTGTTTTTTTTTCTTGTCTCTTGTACAACTGTCCTTTCTGAGTTTCCTTCCATGTCCTCTTGTGTTTATCTTATCCCAATTTACTAAGTTGTCTCTATCAAGGACTTCTACACCTTTCATAATTCTGTATAAGGTCAACAAGTCACCTCTTTCTCTTCTTTGTCCCAGAGTTGGTAGTTCTAGTTTTGACAATCTTTCTTTATATGACATTTTTGATAGTGTTGGGGCCATCGTAGTTGACTATTTATGTTTTTCAGGATGCAGGGATGACCCGTCATCCAGAAGGTGCCAAGATAAGGAGGATGGAGGGGAGTGGAATATATAGGAAATGGAATGGGTGGGAGTGGTTTCTGCCTTTTTCTTTTTGGCTACCCCTGGTGTAGGGGGAAAAAGCCTTTGTTATATGTATGTATGTATGTCTCTATCAAGGACTTCTACACCTTTCATAATTCTGTATGAAGTGAACAAGTCACCTCTTTCTCTTCTTTGGTCCAGAGTCAGTAGTTCTAGTTTTGACAATCTTTCTTTATATGACATTTTTGATAGTGTTGGGGCCATCTTCGTAGTTGACTATTTATGTTTTTCATTTTCATTTTAGATTGATTGTGTATAGTGGTATGGATCCAGAGAAGCAGATCGAAGTTGGATCAACAAGTGTGCCATCGGCAGTCACCACAATAAAATATCACTGTGACCAGGTAATTAACATTATGCAACAGTATTTTCACCAGATTTTAGGGATCAGTCAGAAAGGTTTCTTAAAATAATTTTTATTTTATCAGATTTATTTATTTTGTGTAAACTTAAAAGAAGCAGCCTTGCTGTGGATGTGCTGTGTCTTGCTCCACTGCTTCTGACCCAGGGCAGTGGGTGAGATGCAGGGATGACCCATCATCCAGGAGGAGCCAAGAAAAGAGGGAGGGAGGGGTGGTGAATGGGAGTGGAGTATGTGGGGATTAAATGAGTGGGAGTGGATTTATGCCTTTGACTTTGGCTACCTCCCTTGTAAGGTGGAAAGGGACCTTGGTATGTGTACATACATAAATATGATACAGACGCTCCTCTACTTACATTCATTCGTTTTATGTTTTTCGATTTTACGTTTGAACTGACTAAAAAAAAAATTGTAAAAAGATAATTTTTTGAGTGAATTTTTTAGTTTAGCGTGCTCTCCGTAGTTCAAACGATAGTTAAGCATGACACTGCGTCCATTGTTTACATGGCACAAACGACAGACTGAACATGCCTTGCCTCCTCCTCCACCATCTCAATTTATGTTGCTTGAATTTAATTAATTTGAAATTAATGTTATTATTTTACAATGTTATGTGTATAATTAATGATTTAGGGGTGTTTTATAAGATACGGTAATAGAATTTATGGATGTATAGTACAGTAACAACTTACGTTCATTTTCAACTTATGTTCGGCCGTTCGGAACGTAACTAAAACGTAAGTTGAGGAGCATCTGTACTTGGAAATCAATAATATAGACTTTGTTGTTGTTGGTCCCTAGACTGTCTGTCCGAGCAGTCCCATCTCCCCAAGGAATGCCACGGCCGAAACGGGGTTTTCCCCCAAATCTTTTATAGAGTGTATTTTGTGTTGTTTGCTTGCGTGATTGTGTACGATGCAGTCTTCCATTACGTGTTGAATAGTATGGGGTGAAGTGTTACATCCTGGGCAGTTGTCCACAATGCAGTCATCCAGCCTCTTCTGGTAGCTTAGAAGTTCCAACATAAAGACTAAGTTGGAACTGTACATGAATAAATTGTATGATAAATTGGAAATTGAGACAGGACCTAATGAACATTGCTCCTATCCTGTATACTACAATTAGGTAAAAAAGTGTCAAAATAGTGTGCAGCATGTTAATGCTGTGGCCTGGAAAATTTGAAGTTATGGTGGCACAAAAAATTTACTACTTAATTAAAGAAGAATCAGAGATTATAGGCAGTTGGGTTAGTGAAATTCTATCCATCCAGAATGGCCTGAAATTTAGTAACTCCCTCATGGAATAACAAAGGAAAAGGGGACAAGTGTGAATGTAGTAGTTTCAGAGGGATTAGCTTGTTAAGTGTAGTTGGGAAGGCTTATGGGAGGATCTTGATTGAGAGGATTAGGAGAGGAACAGAGGGAGTAATTGGTGAGGAACAGTGTGGATTTAGGACGGGTAGAGGTTATGTAGATCAGATCTTTGTGGTAAGACAGATATGTGAGAAAGCTATAGGAAAGGGGAAGGATGTTTTTTGGTCTTTTATGGATTTCTTTATTACTTGCAGAAATTTAGCCTTACATTTTTATTGCTCTCTTTTGTGATAATTGTGGGTAGTTATGATAATTTTGGGTAGTTGATATAATGTCATTAAATGTTATCAGGCATGCATGCATAGTTGCCATACAGAATTTCATACAGATGTTCTATGAATAATACCTTGGGTGTTTCACAAATTTTATGTCAAGAGAAAGTCTTTTATTATATTACAATGACTAATTTATATTACAATTACAATAATTTATATTACTAATTATATTACAATGACCCAGGGCAGTGGACAAGATGCAGGGATGACCCGTCATCCAGGAGGTGCCAAGATAAGAGGGAGGGAAGAGGGTGGAGGGGAGTGGAGTATGTCAGGGATGGTATGGGTGGGAGTGGTTTCTATGCCTTTGTCTTTTTGGCTACCTTCCATGTAAGGGGGATAAGAGCCTTTGGTATATGTATGTATGTATATAGAATGACTAATGGTTTTTGTCTTTTGCAGGTTTATGTAGGATTGTGTACAGGCATTCTGCAGGTGTATAAGAGAGGTGCTGATGGTAGCTGGGCCTTGAAAGAACCTCTGAGTATTGTATTGGGCACAAATGTCATCACTACTCTGCTGCCAATCAACACTCAGATGTATGCTGCTTGTATGAACAAAGTACAGGTCATTGATTGTTTTACAGCAGATATTATGGTATGTTTTATTTCTTCTTTTCTTTATATAGACCAAGATAATATTCCAGTTTGTGTGTATGTATTAAACCGTGACCACTTGTTTGTTTAACAAAGTCATCTGTATGTGATAATCATGTAAGATGGATATCGGAAGGAATTATCTCCATGTCTTCAGGTTCCATTGACACCTTCAGTTATAAGTCATAACCATAAATATTCATGACTTTTTATCTTTTCAGCACAACTTTGAAGTTCATCATCCAGGTGCTGTGCAGCTGATGGCGCATTCAGGCATAGGTTTGTGGATTGCACAGCACAATACCTCTACAATATGCCTGTACCATACAGAAACATTTGAGCACCTTCAAGACATCAACATCGCTTCCAATGTCAGCCGGATATTAAATGGTAAAAAGCATAAGAACACTTCAATGATGGAAATCCATGTTACAGCCCTGATGGCCTCTAAGGGATTGCTATGGGTGGGGACCAATGTTGGGATGATTCTTACTATCCCCTTACCAAGACTGGAGGGCATACCGATCATCAGTGGTCGGGTAAACATTAGCTACCATGCTCATCTTGGTCCTATTACCTTTTTACTAGCATTGCAACCCTTCCTAAGTCATGGAACAAGAATGTCGAATATATCAGAAACAAGGAGAATGACAAATCGTCTCACCATCCACGAAGAGTCACCAGCACGTTATCAGACAGATGATGGAGACCGGAGCAGTACCAGCAGTGGACCAACAGTATCAAATCCACCAGCCTCTTGCCTTGAAAAGAAACATAGTGATGGGAGTCTTCTACCTCTTCGGAAGATTCCACCAAAACTTCAACACCAACTCAGTAGTCCAGTCATCCTTCGCCGAAAAACCAGAGATATGACATACTCGCAAGTTAGGCGCCTTTCGAAGACATTGCCTCGTGGACTTGGTGCAGGGCTTCTTGGGAGCAGTCAAGATTGTAATGTATATGGCTTGTATGGGGACCTTCTAAATGTTCAAGATTTTGATGGTGAGCCTCTTATTTTCAACAATACAATGCTTTATCAGTACTCTTCATTACGACGAAGTGATCCTGAGCTTGCCCTTCCCTCCCAAGTAAGCACACTAGATCGTCGAGTGAAGCTTAAAGCCTCTAGACCCAGATCCCTTGACCTGTCAAACTGGTCAATGGCCTCTAGCCTTTCTGTCAATACAACCTCAACAGGATCAGAGGACAGTGGTCCTCCACTCTCAGCCATTACATCTTCAACAGGCACAAGTCCTTCATTAAACAGACATTGTAGCACATCAACCACCACTAGCCACACAAGCAGTGGGTTCAACAGTAACCTAAGTGGAGTCAGTCATTCTCTTCATGAAACTTGTAACACTCACAGTACTATAGGTCATGGCACTTTGGTAAACAAAAAGGATAGTGACCAACCAAGAACACTCATGACGCTTGTTGGTGGTAGGGGATATATCAATTGGCATTGTAACTCCTCATCCTCCAAGCTAGCTGCCTCTCTTCCTTCAAGTGCCAATACCCTAAACTCCAGTGCCTTTTCAAGCAGCCATAACTCCTATAATGATAAAGATGCTTATGTTATCATATGGGAGATGAAGCTGTGAGGACTGGATGAGCCAAGAACATGTGGAACAAAAGCTGTCATGTATTATAGTCTTAAAACTAAAGATGTGAAGCATAAGATGCAAAAGAACATTAGCATTATTGTATATTTATGACTTCTTTTCAAATACACATACAAACACAAACACACACACACACAATTATATATATATATACATATATATACATATATAAATAAATCATAATATTTTCACAAGTCTTTATTTTTCCTATTTGATATTTAATGTGAGAAATGAGGAGGTGAGGCAGAGTGGGAATGGTAAGTGCTGGCGGATAGAGTGGGTCAAAGAATACCCAGTAGGTTTGGCCAAATGGAAATAATGAGTAAAGAAGACTAGTATAAAAAGTTTAAAAGGTAGGGGATGGAGTGAACTTCCACAGTAGACCAAAAATGAAATAAAGTGAAGGGGTGAAAGGGGCACTGGATGCAAGAGGAATGTCCATTGAGCAGGAAAGAGAGAGGACAGGAGAAAGGTGTGAGTGGAGATTGGCTGTGAATGGAAGAGAAATAGATGTCGCTTGAAGGGACTTCTTTTTGTCTGCTCTGTCAATTCTCATGTGGATGAGGGGGTAGACTCGCCATGTAATGAAGCAGAGAAAGTAAACTAGCAGTAGTTTTTATGTCCTCCCATGAAAGTACTGTGTCTCACTGTGTTGCCTCTGACCCAAGCAATGGGTTGGACAGGGATAATCTTCCATCCACAAGGAGCTAAGGTACAATAAAAGAAGCAGATGAGAGGTACATTTTGCAAAGTGAGGGAAGAAAATAGTAGAGCAGATGTGAAAAATGGCAGGACTTTGACAGAATTGTGACAAGAATGGAATGATGTTTTGGAAGTAAAAAGAGTAAGGTGAGGGTTGAGTCTGGTAGAGAGGAAGAAGTAAAAGGTGTAGATGGACAATTATTGATGAAAGTAAAGGTGCTAAGGGATTGACTATGGCAGTGGGAAGTAATAGAAAAATGACATGGGAGAGCAAAATGACCGGGCTATTGAAAAAGATGAGATACAAAGAGCATTGAAAGGGATGAAAGTTGGTAAGGCACTTGGGTTGGATGGGTGTTATGTGGAATCTGACAAAGGGAGGAACTGTTTTGATGGATTAGCTAGTAAGGTTCTTTAATTTATACCTAAGGGAGGGGAATGTGTCAAAGGACTGGAGGAACACTTGTATAACTCCACTTAACAAAGGATAAATGGTTGGGAGTGGGTATGTGCATTTTGACTTTGCTACCTCCCTTTTGAAGGGAAAAAAGCCCTTGGTACATATACATATATAGATGGATAGCCAAAGGAAAAGGGTACAAAGTTGAATGTAATTTTAATGGAGTGCAGTTGGAAAGGTATATGGGAGGGTGTTTATTGAGAGGATTAAGAGGGGAACTGAGTAATTGGGGAAGATGGTTGGAGCATCGGGGATCTTACCTGGTCGGCTCAGTACTGGCGGCAGACTGCAGGGAGGGGAGTGGAGGAGGAAAAGAAAGTAGAAAAAGGGGAGTACCAAATGTACAAGTACGACACTTGGGAGAAGTAATCAGAAGACGAAGTTAGAAGCATAAGGAAGCAAGGGGAGGAGGGAGGAAGAAACAGGAAATGGAGATGGGAAGGAAGTGACACTGGGCAAGCCTTCTTGTCCTGGTACGACAGACAGGTTGATTGGGCAGGAGAGGATGTGCTGACCTTCAGGTTAATGGGGCAGTGTGATGAGGAAGATGGTCACCTTGCTAAACCAACTGGTAGACAGAAATACAACGTACTTGGCCAGGAAGGTTGATGTCCACCGCTTTTGACAACAAAGGGTGAGGCCTTAAAACTGTCTTGAAGAAATCTAAGAACCTGAAGATGAATATAGGGGAATCCTCAAGAAAAAAGCACTTCTGCCCCCCCCTCCAGACCACTAGAACCTACATCCAATTTGCTCTGAAGAGATCCTTCTCCCCTGAAAGTGTCTATCGTCATAGCCATCCCTCAGCCTCACTCCACTCCCACCTAATCTCGTCCTCAGTGCTGAGCCGACTAACGCCTGTGCAATTCATCCGTGAATAAGAGGCTGCGCGCACAATAAGTCATACCTGTGCTTCAACAAGGACTGTCGAAGTAACCTACCCTCAAATCCCACCCCCACCCCACTGCTGTACCTCTGATGAGTCCTGTTGCCTTTTTCCTTCCCACTGGATTCACATACAAACACGCACACACACTTACCTAATTGTATTTACCTACAATTAGGTAAATACACACACACAACACACACACACACACATACACACACATGTACACATACATACATACACACACACACAGATATGTACATCCGTTCCTTGACATATAGGCTGATGTCGCACAAGCAATTGGCCATGTTATTGTGGGACACTTCTTCATCTATCACAACCCCACAGGGCTGTGTGAGTTGTCAACCACAGGGAGGCTCCAAACCCCTATTTGACCATACAGTGTGTTGTATTTACTGTACTAGAACTTAGTACAACTACTTGTATTCGGCTTTTTCGCAGTCCTTTTTTTCTGTGTTGCCTAGAGACCAATGGTTTTTGGTACCCTGATCTACATCAGTGTTAGTGTTTTGCAGTGGTGCTACCTGTGAGCACTGGATGCAAACTGGATTCTGCTTGCTGTGCTCTTAATCAGCTGACTGCAAAAGGTTTACCTGTTAGCAGTAACACTGCAAATAGATCCGAGTATAGCCCAAAGAGTGTCATGCATAAGAAATTATTATACAAGAAAGTTGAGAATAAATGTAAGAAGAGACATGAGGTGGGAAAGAAGAGACACTAGTGGATAGCAAAAGCAAACTAAAACGAATGAGGATAACCAAAGATTTGATTAGGAAATGAGTGAAGAGGTGAGGAAGGAGGGGAGTACAACAGGAGATAAGGAGAATCTAAATATACATGGACTGAGGAAAGATGCTGTAGGTAATGAAATCCATGCATGAAGATAGTATGGTATTAGGTATGCAGAAAGAAGTATAATTCTGTGTAGATGTAGGACTAAGGCAAGGTTGTATGATTCCCTTATGGATTTTCATTATCTCTATGGATAAAGTTCTAAAAAAGTTTCCACTTAGCAGGAAGATTTGATATTTAAAATGATTGAGGGTGGAAGGGAAATAAAAGGTGGGACAGTTTGGGAATCACAAAAAAGGAACAAAGATAAGGATGTATGGAAACAGAAAGTGATCTAGTATGTTTCTCATTGTATGAGGGGTGAGGAAACTAGTTCCACCATTTCCCTCGCTTATGGATTCAGCTGCTTAGTAATGTACTAGTGATGAACAGGATGGCAACTCCCTGTATCAGAGGTAACATTGTAAATGTGAAATGTATGTGTATACACATTCCAGAGTGAAGGAATTGTGGTGCCTGTTTTCTAAGTGGTGGTCAGTGGAAAGTGTATACCTTAAAATCAGGGTGTAAAGCTGCATCTGTTTATGTATTCTCACTGATCTGTGGTTAGCTTCTGAAAAGTGAAAAAGAATGCTGCTTATCTTCTGTCTTTCAGAGGAAGGGGAGCAGGAAAGCTCATCAGTTCCTGGTTAAAGGAGCAAGCACAGAGCTTCTATTTCCTCAGGGTCTTGTTTTGTGCAGGAAGATTCGTATAATTGCTAGTTGCCACAACAGGGCACAGGTGTGGAGAAAAGGTTTAAGAGCACAAGAAGCCACAGAAGATGGAATTTGTATACCATGGTTAAAGATTTCCTCCTGTGGAGGTTGGAGTCGGTGTCTGGAGCCAGAAACCTTTTTTTCTTTTTTTTTTTTTTTTTGTTCACTTAAGGCCAAAGTCCCTTTGCCCAATACTTTGACCATGGTTTCATTTGTGTATGTATGATCTGTGTAAAATGGCAGCATGAATTGCATCATTGGAAGCCTACATGTTCCCACTTGTTTTTGTGACCGAAAGTATCTAGTCCCTTGTCGAGGAACAATCCCTACCTTACTGTCTACCCCCATTGCTGCGGCCCTCCTTCCTCCACTGCCCTCCGAGGACAACCTCAACTCACACCCTTGTGTATGCTTTGTCTCTTTCTCGTGCACAAACTACTACTGTAACTACTGCAAAACAACCCATGCCTTCTCAAAGCGTAAAAATATATATATAAAAATCCTTTGTTGCCAAGCAATCAATCAGCTGATCACAGAAAAAAAAGAACAAAAAAAAAAAGGGAAATTGTCAAAAGCCGATGAATATGCTATCAGCAGAGTTGCAACTATTGAACATTTTAACCCCTCCCCCTTGAGTAGCACAATATTTACTGTCAATTGTTGCAAATGATCAATGGTCATGGCAGCTTAACCGACAGGTCTCTTGTTAGTTTTTGGCACTTTTTTTTTTTTTTCTTATTCTTTTATTTATTTTTTAAGTGTAGCCTTGTCAGTGTTGCGGCCTGTAGTGATGGCGACACTCCTCGTCCTCGGGGTATAGGAAGCTCTGGAGGCTCGAGAGAGAGGCCAAGGCATTTTGCACTAACACCTATACCTGTGTACTCCACTTGTACTCATTGTATCTGTTGACTTACTGTTGCCCTGTTAGCGGATATCACTGTGAGTACCGTTTGTATATGCGATAATTATCATTATCAATTATTTCCTTTTTATATAATGGAAAGTGTAGATATCACATTGTGAACTAAAAACTATAGAATGGTATTTTAGAATAATGATAGTATTCCCTGTGTGGTGAAGAAGACAATAAGGATGATTTATATGATTTATATTCGTATGCCTGTCATGAAAAAACAAGCTTTTCTATATAGCGTTTTTTGGGGTCATTTTGGTCACTGTCTCCAATTGAACCACCGTCCCGCCCGCAGGTCGAGGGCTACCAGTCCTCATTTGGATTGCACTAGGACACCAATTAGGCTATTGGTACTGGTGCCACAGGAAAAGTAAATAGTGGCCACAAAGGCTCAATTTGTGCGGTCGCCACTGGGACGCCCTTGGGTCCAGGTTGCCCACACCTACCTCGCTGCACAATGGGATTGACTGTCTACCCCTGAGGAGAGTTTGGGGCAAATCGGTGACTTGAGGATTTTTGAGAAAATCCGTGGGTAAACCCCTTAGCGTTTTTTTGGGGTCATTTTGGTCACTGTCTCCGATTGAACCACCGTCCCGCCCGCAGGTCGAGGGCTACCAGTCCTCATTTGGATTGCACTAGGACACCAATTAGGCTATTGGTACTGGTGCCACAGGAAAAGTAAATAGTGGCCACAAAGGCTCAATTTGTGCGGTCGCCACTGGGACGCCCTTGGGTCCAGGTTGCCCACACCTACCTCGCTGCACAATGGGATTGACTGTCTACCCCTGAGGAGAGTTTGGGGCAAATCGGTGACTTGAGGATTTTTGAGAAAATCCGTGGGTAAACCTCATAACGTTTTTTGGGGGGTCATTTTGGTCACTGTCTCCGATTGAACCACCGTCCCGCCCGCAGGTCGAGGGCTACCAGTCCTCATTTCTCAAAAACCCTCAAGTCACCGATTTGCCCCAAACTCTCCTCAGGGGTAGAGAGTCAATCCCATTGTGCAGCGAGGTAGGTGTGGGCAACCTGGACCCAAGGGCGTCCCAGTGGCGACCGCACAAATTGAACCTTTGTGGCCACTATTTACTTTTCCTGTGGCACCAGTACCAATAGCCTAATTGGTGTCCTAGTGCAATCCAAATGAGGACTGGTAGCCCTCGACCTGTGGGTGGGACGGTGGTTCAATTGGAGACAGTGACCAAAATGACCCCAAAAAACGCTCAAAAATCCTCAAGTCACCGATTTGCCCCAAACTTTCCTTAGGGGTAGACGGTCAATCCCATTGTGCAGCGAGGTAGGTGTGGGCAACCTGGACCCAAGGGCGTCCCAGTGGCGACCGTACAAATTGAGCCTTTGTGGCCACTATTTACTTTTCCTGTGGCACCAGTACCAATAGCCTAATTGGTGTCCTAGTGCAATCCAAATGAGGACTGGTAGCCCTCGACCTGTGGGCGGGACGGTGGTTCAATCGGAGACAGTGACCAAAATGACCCCAAAAAACGCTAAGGGGTTTACCCACGGATTTTCTCAAAAATCCTCAAGTCACCGATTTGCCCCAAACTCTCCTCAGGGGTAGACAGTCAATCCCATTGTGCAGCGAGGTAGGTGTGGGCAACCTGGACCCAAGGGCGTCCCAGTGGCGACCGCACAAATTGAGCCTTTGTGGCCACTATTTACTTTTCCTGTGGCACCAGTACCAATAGCCTAATTGGTGTCCTAGTGCAATCCAAATGAGGACTGGTAGCCCTCGACCTGCGGGCGGGACGGTGGTTCAATCGGAGACAGTGACCAAAATGACCCCAAAAAACGCTAAGGGGTTTACCCACGGATTTTCTCAAAAATCCTCAAGTCACCGATTTGCCCCAAACTCTCCTCAGGGGTAGACAGTCAATCCCATTGTGCAGCGAGGTAGGTGTGGGCAACCTGGACCCAAGGGCGTCCCAGTGGCGACCGCACAAATTGAGCCTTTGTGGCCACTATTTACTTTTCCTGTGGCACCAGTACCAATAGCCTAATTGGTGTCCTAGTGCAATCCACATGAGGACTAGTAGCCCTCGACCTGCGGGCGGGACGGTGGTTCAATCGGAGACAGTGACCAAAATGACCCCCAAAAAACGCTAAGGGGTTTACCCACGGATTTTCTCAAAAATCCTCAAGTCACCGATTTGCCCCAAACTTTCCTCAGGGGTAGACAGTCAATCCCATTGTGCAGCGAGGTAGGTGTGGGCAACCTGGACCCAAGGGCGTCCCAGTGGCGACCGCACAAATTAAGCCTTTGTGGCCACTATTTACTTTTCCTGTGGCACCAGTACCAATAGCCTAATTGGTGTCCTAGTGCAATCCAAATGAGGACTGGTAGTCCTCGACCTGTGGGCGGGACGGTGGTTCAATCGGAGACAGTGACCAAAATGACCCCCAAAAAACGCTAAGGGGTTTACCCACGGATTTTCTCAAAAATCCTCAAGTCACCGATTTGCCCCAAACTTTCCTCAGGGGTAGACAGTCAATCCCATTGTGCAGCGAGGTAGGTGTGGGCAACCTGGACCCAAGGGCGTCCCAGTGGCGACCGCACAAATTGAGCCTTTGTGGCCACTATTTACTTTTCCTGTGGCACCAGTACCAATAGCCTAATTGGTGTCCTAGTGCAATCCACATGAGGACTAGTAGCCCTCGACCTGCGGGCGGGACGGTGGTTCAATCGGAGACAGTGACCAAAATGACCCCCAAAAAACGCTAAGGGGTTTACCCACGGATTTTCTCAAAAATCCTCAAGTCACCGATTTGCCCCAAACTTTCCTCAGGGGTAGACAGTCAATCCCATTGTGCAGCGAGGTAGGTGTGGGCAACCTGGACCCAAGGGCGTCCCAGTGGCGACCGCACAAATTGAGCCTTTGTGGCCACTATTTACTTTTCCTGTGGCACCAGTACCAATAGCCTAATTGGTGTCCTAGTGCAATCCACATAAGGACTGGTAGCCCTCGACCTGCGGGCGGGACGGTGGTTCAATCGGAGACAGTGACCAAAATGACCCCAAAAAACGCTAAGGGGTTTACCCACGGATTTTCTCAAAAATCCTCAAGTCACCGATTTGCCCCAAACTCTCCTCAGGGGTAGACAGTCAATCCCATTGTGCAGCGAGGTAGGTGTGGGCAACCTGGACCCAAGGGCGTCCCAGTGGCGACCGCACAAATTGAGCCTTTGTGGCCACTATTTACTTTTCCTGTGGCACCAGTACCAATAGCCTAATTGGTGTCCTAGTGCAATCCACATGAGGACTAGTAGCCCTCGACCTGCGGGCGGGACGGTGGTTCAATCGGAGACAGTGACCAAAATGACCCCCAAAAAACGCTAAGGGGTTTACCCACGGATTTTCTCAAAAATCCTCAAGTCACCGATTTGCCCCAAACTTTCCTCAGGGGTAGACAGTCAATCCCATTGTGCAGCGAGGTAGGTGTGGGCAACCTGGACCCAAGGGCGTCCCAGTGGCGACCGCACAAATTAAGCCTTTGTGGCCACTATTTACTTTTCCTGTGGCACCAGTACCAATAGCCTAATTGGTGTCCTAGTGCAATCCAAATGAGGACTGGTAGTCCTCGACCTGTGGGCGGGACGGTGGTTCAATCGGAGACAGTGACCAAAATGACCCCCAAAAAACCCTAAGGATTTTCTCCAAAATCCTCAAGTCACCGATTTGCCCCAAACTTTCCTCAGGGGTAGACAGTCAATCCCATTGTGCAGCGAGGTAGGTGTGGGCAACCTGGACCCAAGGGCGTCCCAGTGGCGACCGCACAAATTGAGCCTTTGTGGCCACTATTTACTTTTCCTGTGGCACCAGTACCAATAGCCTAATTGGTGTCCTAGTGCAATCCACATGAGGACTAGTAGCCCTCGACCTGCGGGCGGGACGGTGGTTCAATCGGAGACAGTGACCAAAATGACCCCCAAAAAACGCTAAGGGGTTTACCCACGGATTTTCTCAAAAATCCTCAAGTCACCGATTTGCCCCAAACTTTCCTCAGGGGTAGACGGTCAATCCCATTGTGCAGCGAGGTAGGTGTGGGCAACCTGGACCCAAGGGCGTCCCAGTGGCGACCGCACAAATTGAGCCTTTGTGGCCACTATTTACTTTTCCTGTGGCACCAGTACCAATAGCCTAATTGGTGTCCTAGTGCAATCCACATGAGGACTGGTAGCCCTCGACCTGCGGGCGGGACGGTGGTTCAATCGGAGACAGTGACCAAAATGACCCCCAAAAAACGCTAAGGGGTTTACCCACGGATTTTCTCAAAAATCCTCAAGTCACCGATTTGCCCCAAACTCTCCTCAGGGGTAGACAGTCAATCCCATTGTGCAGCGAGGTAGGTGTGGGCAACCTGGACCCAAGGGCGTCCCAGTGGCGACGCACAAATTGAGCCTTTGTGGCCACTATTTACTTTTCCTGTGGCACCAGTACCAATAGCCTAATTGGTGTCCTAGTGCAATCCACATGAGGACTAGTAGCCCTCGACCTGCGGGCGGGACGGTGGTTCAATCGGAGACAGTGACCAAAATGACCCCCAAAAAACGCTAAGGGGTTTACCCACAGATTTTCTCAAAAATCCTCAAGTCACCGATTTGCCCCAAATTTTCCTCAGGGGTAGACAGTCAATCCCATTGTGCAGCGAGGTAGGTGTGGGCAACCTGGACGCAAGGGAGTGCCAGTGGCAACCACAGAAATTGAGCCTTTGTGGCCACTATTTACTTTTCCTGTGGCACCAGTACCAATAGCCTAATTGGTGTCCTAGTGCAATCCAAATGAGGACTGGTAGCCCTCGACCTGTGGGCGGGACGGTGGTTCAATCGGAGACAGTGACCAAAATGACCCCCAAAAAACCCTAAGGATTTTCTCAGAAATCTTCAAGTCATCCCATTGTGCAGCGAGGTAGGTGTGGGCAACCTGGACCCAAGGGCGTCCCAGTGGCGACCGCACAAATTGAGCCTTTGTGGCCACTATTTACTTTTCCTGTGGCACCAGTACCAATAGCCTAATTGGTGTCCTAGTGCAATCCAAATGAGGACTGGTAGCCCTCGACCTGTGGGCGGGACGGTGGTTCAATCGGAGACAGTGACCAAAATGACCCCCAAAAAACGCTAAGGGGTTTACCCACGGATTTTCTCAAAAATCCTCAAGTCACCGATTTGCCCCAAACTCTCCTCAGGGGTAGACAGTCAATCCCATTGTGCAGCGAGGTAGGTGTGGGCAACCTGGACCCAAGGGCGTCCCAGTGGCGACCGCACAAATTGAGCCTTTGTGGCCACTATTTACTTTTCCTGTGGCACCAGTACCAATAGCCTAATTGGTGTCCTAGTGCAATCCAAATGAGGACTGGTAGCCCTCGACCTGCGGGCGGGACGGTGGTTCAATCGGAGACAGTGACCAAAATGACCCCAAAAAACGCTAAGGGGTTTACCCACGGATTTTCTCAAAAATCCTCAAGTCACCGATTTGCCCCAAACTCTCCTCAGGGGTAGACGGTCAATCCCATTGTGCAGCGAGGTAGGTGTGGGCAACCTGGACCCAAGGGCGTCCCAGTGGCGACCGCACAAATTGAGCCTTTGTGGCCACTATTTACTTTTCCTGTGGCACCAGTACCAATAGCCTAATTGGTGTCCTAGTGCAATCCAAATGAGGACTGGTAGCCCTCGACCTGTGGGCGGGACGGTGGTTCAATCGGAGACAGTGACCAAAATGACCCCAAAAAACGCTAAGGGGTTTACCCACGGATTTTCTCAAAAATCCTCAAGTCACCGATTTGCCCCAAACTTTCCTCAGGGGTAGACAGTCAATCCCATTGTGCAGCGAGGTAGGTGTGGGCAACCTGGACCCAAGGGCGTCCCAGTGGCGACCGCACAAATTGAGCCTTTGTGGCCACTATTTACTTTTCCTGTGGCACCAGTACCAATAGCCTAATTGGTGTCCTAGTGCAATCCAAATGAGGACTGGTAGTCCTCGACCTGTGGGCGGGACGGTGGTTCAATCGGAGACAGTGACCAAAATGACCCCAAAAAAACGCTAAGGGGTTTACCCACGGCTTTTCTCAAAAATCCTCAAGTCACCGATTTGCCCCAAACTCTCCTCAGGGGTAGACAGTCAATCCCATTGTGCAACGAGGTAGGTGTGGGCAACCTGGACCCAAGGGCGTTCCAGTGGCGACCGCACAAATTGAGCCTTTGTGGCCACTATTTACTTTTCCTGTGGCAACGCTAAGGGATTTTCTCAAAAATCCTCAAGTCACCGATTTGCCCCAAACTCTCCTCAGGGGTAGACAGTCAATCCCATTGTGCAGCGAGGTAGGTGTGGGCAACCTGGACCCAAGGGCGTCCCAGTGGCGACCGCACAAATTGAGCCTTTGTGGCCACTATTTACTTTTCCTGTGGCACCAGTACCAATAGCCTAATTGGTGTCCTAGTGCAATCCAAATGAGGACTGGTAGCCCTCGACCTGTGGGCGGGACGGTGGTTCAATCGGAGACAGTGACCAAAATGACCCCAAAAAACGCTAAGGGGTTTACCCACGGATTTTCTCAAAAATCCTCAAGTCACCGATTTGCCCCAAACTTTCCTCAGGGGTAGACAGTCAATCCCATTGTGCAGCGAGGTAGGTGTGGGCAACCTGGACCCAAGGGCGTCCCAGTGGCGACCGCACAAATTGAGCCTTTGTGGCCACTATTTACTTTTCCTGTGGCACCAGTACCAATAGCCTAACTGGTGTCCTAGTGCAATCCAAATGAGGACTGGTAGCCCTCGACCTGTGGGCGGGACGGTGGTTCAATCGGAGACAGTGACCAAAATGACCCCAAAAAAACGCTAAGGGGTTTACCCACGGATTTTCTCAAAAATCCTCAAGTCACCGATTTGCCCCAAACTCTCCTCAGGGGTAGACAGTCAATCCCATTGTGCAGCGAGGTAGGTGTGGGCAACCTGGACCCAAGGGCGTCCCAGTGGCGACCGCACAAATTGAGCCTTTGTGGCCACTATTTACTTTTCCTCTGGCACCAGTACCAATAGCCTAATTGGTGTCCTAGTGCAATCCAAATGAGGACTGGTAGCCCTCGACCTGTGGGCGGGACGGTGGTTCAATCGGAGACAGTGACCAAAATGACCCCCAAAAAACGCTAAGGGGTTTACCCACGGATTTTCTCAAAAATCCTCAAGTCACCGATTTGCCCCAAACTCTCCTCAGGGGTAGACAGTCAATCCCATTGTGCAGCGAGGTAGGTGTGGGCAACCTGGACCCAAGGGCGTCCCAGTGGCGACCGCACAAATTAAGCCTTTGTGGCCACTATTTACTTTTCCTGTGGCACCAGTACCAATAGCCTAACTGGTGTCCTAGTGCAATCCAAATGAGGACTGGTAGCCCTCGACCTGTGGGCGGGACGGTGGTTCAATCGGAGACCTTGACCAAAATGACCCCAAAAAACGCTAAGGGTGACATTTGCCAATTCAGCCTTAATCTGGCTGAATGCTTGAGTTGATTCAGGATACCACCTAACTGGTATGACTGCTTGGAATAGTTCTTGTTGAGGTTGTTCACAGAGATGCAAGTTTGGCGGCTGCATTGGGGATGAATCGATGATAATTACCCCAATACCATTAATGATTTTTTTTTTAATGTTCACCAGAGATTGAGAGATTATGTCCCAGGTGTTTACTCCCTTTCATGTAAAGATTGTAACCTTTCATACATAGGACAGATGGGGAGAGACCTAAAGACAAGATTGAATGAACACAAGGTCTATCAAGTATGGTCAAGAAAGTTCAGTCGTGTTTCAACATGTGTATAAATTTAATCACCAGATGGACTGGGAAAAGTCCGATCTTATATATATATATATATATATATATATACGCACTTACATCCATGATCTGGTTATCACCAACCCAACACTCGTGACTTATGAGGCCCACGTAGGCATCATTGTACCGAAGTGGTGAAGAGGGCTGCAAGACCTCAAAACAGATTTCACATCAGGTAAGGAACACTGTACCCCTGAGCTGTGAATTAGAAAACCACCAGGCACTTCATAATCACCATGTAAACTTAGGTAAATCAATTTTTTATTTACATCATCCCATATTTGATCTTAGTATTATTTCTAAGATCTCCTTGTTGGTTCTCTCAACTAGTACATTTCCTTGGGGGTGACAGGCAGTTGAAAAGTGACGATCTATATTGTACAGTTCTGCAATATGTTCAAGAACTTTTTGAATTCTGTGCCATTGTCTGAGAGTATCCTATGTGGGATATTGTATTTGCAGCAGACCTGATCATCATGCATATGTAATTCCTGTGAGGGCACTGGTGGGGTTATGTCAAGTGTGTCTCATGACCCAAGATGTGAGACCACCCACGACCAGGTAGGATCCCTTCTTTGTTCACACCCGAGTTCTACCTGGGAAATGCACTGGATGACTGGGACCATGGAAATCTGTGTATTCTGACTTAATACATCGGCCACTACATTTGCCTTGCCTCTGATGTAGGTTATCACTGGGTCGAACTCCAGGATAGTAGTGTGCTGTCTAGCTTTCTTGTAGGGATTTGGCTTTAAAGAAGTCAAGCAATGGTTGGTGGTCAGTAAACAGTTATTTGGTGACCTAGGATTATATCCCTGAACTGTTTGAGAGCCCAAACAACAGCTAAAGTTTCTAAGTGTGTGGCTAAATAATGCATTTCGGCTGAGTTAATCACTCTGCTCGCATAAGCAATGGCTCTATGTTTCCCAATCAAATCTTCCTGTTGGAGCACTGCTCCTAAACCTTGTTGGGAGGCATCAATGTAGAGGAAGAATTCCTTACTGAAATCAGGGGAGCAAAGGATAGTAGCCTTACACAAGGCTTGTTTGATTTTTTAAAATTATTTTTCTCCCCTCTTTTCAATTTAAAGGTCACACCTTTACAGGCAAACCTGTAAAGAGGGGTCACAATCTCTGCAAAGAATTTGATGAAGTGCCTTTAGTAGGAGGTGAGCCCTATAAAACTGCGTGTCTCGTCTGCATTCTTGGGAAGTTATGTATGGCCTCTATTTTGTTGTCATTTGTATGGATACCATATCTGTCCATTGTATGTCCTAGGAATTGTAGTTTCTTCATAAGGTAGGAGCATTTGTTGAGTTGGAATTTCAGGCTCACCTCAGGTGTGTCTTGAGGACATGGTGTAAGGTTTCAAGGTGAGCCTCAAGGGTGGGGGAGTAGAGAATAAGGTCATCAAGGTAGACAAAAAGGGACCTGCCGATTAACTCTTTAAACAGATGATTCATGAGGCACTGTAGGGTGCTAGGGGCATTCCTTAAGCCAAAGGGCATTCAATTGAATTTGAAATATCCTGTGGTTGTGCCAAAGGCCATTACTGGTTTTGACCCTTCAGACAATTCTATCTGCCAAAAAGCAGATTTGAGGTCCAAGGTTGAGAACACGGCATTTCCATTGCCAAGAGACTGAAGAAGATCCGCCATAACTGGCATTGGCATGCAGTCCAGGGTGGTGTTTGTGTTCACCTTACTGAAGTCTATGACAGGTCAAAAGGAACCATTTTTCTTAGGAATTAGGAAAAGTGGGGAGTTCCAGGGGGGAGTGAGAATGACACCTTTGGTCCAACATTTCATCGATGTTGTTTGAGACGAGGGTGGGGTTGTGTCCTTGGGTGTTGATATCTTGGGTGGAACCACTCTGTGAGGGACATGATGTTTATCCTTGTGCTTGTGTTTGTCTTTGGCATGACCTAGCTAGTAGAGGTGGGAAGGCCCTCTCCCTTATCTTTGTACCTGAAAATAAAAAGAAAAGTCCAGTGGATACTTTACCTCACCCACTAAATCACCTTTCATGTATCAAAACACATTTCTTTTGTTATATGCTGTCCCTGGTCCCAGAAGTGGGTAGGGATGTGAGTGTCCCACAAGCGCAAGGAGTTCCTGTCGATCCTCACCCATGAAGTAGGATCATAATCATTGGCTTTGATGGGAGCTACAAATAATGTTAAAGATTGCAGGTCAAAACTTCCAATTGCTAGTACAGTATAATTCCTAAGAGTCTTCTAGCTAGGCATTTCAGAGAATGGGATAACTTACTGCCACCAATCTGGTGTATCTTCTGGTGGAGGGATATCACCAAATCAAAACACCATCCTTTTGAGTCTGTATTAGCCAAATGGAATACATATGCAAGAGGGACTGGTTGTAAACACTTTCTGTGAGACTGACGGTTCTTTGACTGGTCTTGGGTGTCCCAGGTCAGAACTGCTGACCTAGTATTTCACTACATAATTGCCAGGCTCTTATTGATATTACATTTGTACATTTTACATTGTACATGGTTGTGTTTGGTGTTGAATCATGCCTCTATGTATATCATAACTAAGAGTATAGTGGTTATATGAGTGGTTGGTGATATTTGGCATCTGCATTGATCATGTGTCCATCATGAACTCACTACATGATAGGATTTTTTTCTTGTGCCTGAGCACACAAGGTGGGTGTGAATCATGGTGATGCATAAGTGTTGCCTTATATGGTTACAACAACAGCAGGGGTTTGGTTAATATGGATAAAGGAAAGAACTGTGTCAGAAAACTTGGAGCATCTTTATTGACTTGGTCACATGACAAAATTGACAAAGTTGACAGGACAACATTTCCAAGGCAACAATGGGGAGGTTGAGTCTCGTTGACAGTCCTGTGTTCCACTCTTTCCTAATAATAACTGAACCCATTACTCATCTCATTTACCACCCTAAATGATCAATATTTGAAATTCCTATTTAGCACAGCAGTTAATTCTTCATTCCAATAATTTTTCATCAATATACATTACCCTAAAAAATTAATGGTAATAGCTCTTTCTAATTTGGTTTTAATTTTATCATATATAAGTTGCTTTCTACACATCTAATTCCCATTATTTTCCATTTTGAAATTGTAGTCATTGACATAATCGTATTTCATGCTTCAACCAACACACAAAATTGTATATTTCACAAGTAATTTTATGTCATACATCTGAACAGTACCTGATAACACTTTAACAGAACAAATCTCTCCTTCCATACCATTATTAATCAATACCATATATATTTGAAATACCCTCATGAAACCCTTAAACTTTTCTAAATGCAGTCAACTATGGCAACAATTGTTAAAAAAGTTCCTATATATCTGCATCATACCTTTCTAAATTAACAGTATACAGGATAAAAGCTCATCTCACACTAGTGTAATAATGAATACCTTACAATTATGTTCCTCAAAAACTTTTCATGATAAATAATGGCCTATATCATCTATGAAATAAAATTTTGCCAAAGCAGGTAATTTCAACTCAAAGTTGTTACATGAAATACCAGACTTGTACTGGATGTATGAAACCAATTAAATATTATTCCTCCATTCTTTAATTAAACAAAACAAGTGTTATATGTTATTCGAAATGCTGGATTATTAAATGCTGCTCACCTTTGCAAGTAATACTTAATTTGACGTAAATTTGTCGTGAACACATAACTTGTTCTGACCTCATTTATTTACTTCACCATTCACTTTTCTCTTGCAGGAGTGTCAACAACCTCCTCAAGAAGTACAAATTTGAGAGGTTTGAAACAGCCACAGACTTAAGTTGAACCTATGATCAAAATGCGCTGAAAACATGACTTTTTTTCATTTAGCAGTCATACTCACAATACACACACATGATCATAACATGTGACAATTCCCTATGCTCTTGTGACCTAAGTCCACCTCACAGTCATAACATAGTCACAACACTGAGAAGCTGATCTGAATACACAATTTAACAACCTAATTGGAGTAAGAAGTCAACACAGAAAACAAATTGGTTCACTTCAAATATTTTAAAGAAAGTAAAAGAACATGATTTGTGTATGGGCAATCAATTTTGATGCAACCAAGTAAGCATACATAGAAAAAATATATATATATTTTCATATAAACACAGAACAACACTCATATAATTAATATAAAATCATGCATACCTATAAAGAGGCAATTAATTTGGAAACAACTTGTCTAGAAAACTATTTTCAGATAACAAATCTCGAGAAAAATTTTAATTATTAAAATGGGAGTATGTAGTAAAGTTTGATCTTCCAAGGAGGGCCTAAGTTATTACCTGAAATGAATCATGGATTTGCACACAGAAAATGGTGCCAAAACAATTACGAGGCCATATTAAGTTCATAGCACATGAGTGATCTAAAACCATCATAGCTTGAAATTAACCACTTCAGTACAATGAGGCCTATGTAGGCGTCATGAGGTGCAAGTGGGTATGTGAAGTTGCAGGCATTGGCATCTTGATTATACTTTTTTTTTTGTAGTTGTACACGAGTTAGCCCCATATTCTGCGAACTGGTTTGATCATGTTTTCTGTGTTTATTATTACTCAGAGTAAAAGAGAACAAGTAATACAGCAGTGACTTTATATTTTATAATGCAAGTAGTGTGATGCATCGTACATATGGCAGCCGATGCTGCGCACGAGAATTTGACTCGTACTGAAGTGGTTAAAGGACAACTATTTATGAATAAAATCATATTAAGATATCTAGAAACATTGTAACCAACCCTGAAATTGATTTTACACAATATGGCTCAGATATCAAACATTATCAAACATATAATAATGCTAAACAGACTCAAATGAAAAAAGGGAAAAGGGACTAAGGTGCAAAAATCATGCAACTGAATCGATATAAAAAAGAAAAGTATATTATATACCACATCAGTCATGCACTATGACCCATTTTCTTCAACGGAACTTTGGTGTCCAAAACCATGGCAACTTTCTTCTGAGCATCAACAATACAAAATCTCTTCTATGAATGATTTGTGGGCCAGCCCGGTGGCTGTTGCTAGCCACTATAGAGTCATGGGTCTTTTCCAAGACAGACCTGGGCCAATGGATTAAATGATCCTTTGAATACACGGCTGTTGAATTGGACAGTGTGCCTTTTCAGACTCAGAAAATCTATCTAAAACAAATACAGATATTTGACACCATGCCTGAAGAAATGATACCTATTTAATATGGTAGCTACAGCCAATTAAATATACAGATATAAAATAATATACTTGAATAAAGATTCGTAATAGAAAAATATACATTAGGAAAAATTTGTCTTAGAAGAAAAAAAATCTGATCTATCAGTCAATTCCCTTAATCATTTGAGTGCATGAGAGATTTCTAATATTAGAATAAATATACAGATCAATACAAGTATGCACACTCAAAGAGTTAAACAAGATTGGCATAACCCTTTCAAGTGTATGAGAGACTTTCTTTGGCCAAGTGAAATTGTCTAGTAAGAGAAGGTATAGTTAGTCCATGGATTCATGTGAAGATGGTGCCTATTAGAAACCACGTACTTCTGAAATACCTCAGTAAGTCTATCAGTGCCATGATTGACATGTATATTTTGTCAACATTAATAATTTCCCCACAAGGTGAATGTTGTCCAACTGCCCCTATACTAGTATACAATTATCAATCTCTTCAGGTTATATGAAGATGGAGTCATCAGATAAAGGAAAATGTAATGTTTTTATTATCCAGTTTCTTCACATGATGATGTACAATATGAACTCCTATTCTTTAACTGGGGCTCTCATGAAGTTGAAAAATAATTTGGTAATAGAAAAAACTGTGAAATTAGTTTGAAGGTAGTCATGACTGCCAGCCTTGCTCATAATGAACTTTTTTTTCCTATCTACTGATAAGTGTTGGAATATCTTCCTCACTCCTACAAATTAAACTAAACAATTTCTCTTTCCCCATCTTTTTATCGACATCTACCTTTTCCAAATAGCCCCATCCTACTTCCTCCATTATTTTCCCTCCATCTTACTTTAACCATAAAAAACACCATGGGCACATATACATATCAATATTTCAAATTTTCAGCTATTATTCATTTCATGAAGTGACTTTGTTTTGATGCCTTCGTCAAAGCTCAGGGCTTTAATGCTATATGCCCTTAATTCATACAACTATCTTCTCACCTTATTATAATACATATTTCTTAATCTTCCCTATACAAAGATGCAAAGCCATCCATCACTGGAAAGTTATCTAGCCCCTAAAACCAAAATGAGAGGTGAAAAAGGACTAATTTCATTCTTCTTCTATCTATCCATAAGAGAAACTGTGATTAATTCAATTATTCTTATTCTAGCTATCCACCTTGCGGGAACTTGCCAAAGCTGAAATTTTTATATATGTATATATGAAAAATTAATGTATGTTTTGGAAGAAAGCAGTAAATAAGGCTATTACACAAGATAGTTAAATATTGTATAACTATTTTACAGTACTAGATATATTTTGCTTGATATAGAATATGTAATAAAATTTGAATTATATACGGTCAACAGAGCATAACAATGGAAAACTGGATAAATGATGCTAAATTTGATACATATGAATATACATTGTATAAATAAATCACTTGTTATATATATTTATTTTTACTGTAACTTTAGTAATCCATAAAAAAAGTGCAAAGGAAACATGGAAGTCATCAGACATGGAGAAAAAAAATAACAACAAGTATGAATTAACACATGGGAGTATCACCTAGTACATGACTAAACTTATGAACTGATCATAGTAGTGACCCAGTGGTTTAAATGGTCTGTTTTACAGAAAATACTTAGTTCAAACAGAGAAACCAACATAATAATAATAAATGTTACTTCAAGTTACATTGCCTAGAAACTCTCAGCCCTGCAGTGGCTGGCAACAGTCCTCAGACTGTTCTAGATCTCTTGCAAGAAACAAACAGTTGTCTGCATTGTATTAGTGCATTTACCTAATTGTAGTATTCAGGAAAAAAGCAATACTCATTGGATCCTGTCTCCTACTTTCCAATTTTTTCATACCTTGCCTCAGTGTGGAACCATTTAAGAAACAAAAACATAAAATGAAGAAGCTTCACTAAATGTTAACATAACAATAAGAACTGCCTATCTACATTTCAATGATGCTGAGATTTCATCTACTTCTGGCCAACCAACAGTGCTATGTACTTAAAACACCACACACACTTAATGATACATACCCAGTCCATCACCACTTGTACACAACAAACAACTCATCTATTCTACAGTATCTAACATACCCATCTAAATAATTGTAGACATCCAGTGTGCAGGAAAGAGTTGCAAAACACCACCAGTAAGTCAATAAACAAACACGAGACTACTCATTATTTATAAAGATATCTGTATGGTGCGTAATCCTTTCAGGACAGTGATGTGTTCTACAGATTATGCTCTGGTTAATGCCACATGACTTCATTCAGGTGAGGAGCAAACTCAGGACCTATTGAGATATTGATTCAGCTAAACAGAATCATCCAGCATTAGCAAAACAAAACCTGTGAGGTCAAACAGGGGAATTTAAAGATCCAAACTCTGTACATACATTCATACATACATATATATATATATATATATATTAATTATACAGTTGAATCTTGGATAACGAATGCCCCATTTAAAGAAGAAATCTGTTAATAAGCTTTGTGAAAAAAAAATTGTCTCTCTTAATGAACACTAGGTTACAAACATATGCATATACTTGTACACACAATCCCAACAGCTCAGTAGTACTTTGACTCATTTACCATAATCTTTTTGGTTGGTAAGGGGAGCTATGCTCATGGTGTCCCATCTTTGTATCTTCCAGTATCTAGTTTGTAATTACCTAGTCGCATCATATGGGAAGGGGAGCTATGCTCATAGTGACCCATCTTTGTATCTCTCAGCATCTAGTTTTTTCTTAAAGTTTGTGGGACATGTGTGTGTATGTATGTATGTGTGTGTGTGTGTGTGTGTGTGTGTGTGTGTGTATATACTTATTATAATAAATATATAATAATAATTGTTGTCCTGAGTTTTAATGACTGGAAATTTGCAGCCCCCACACTGGGTAATGATGGTCTTTGATCCCTCCCATAGATCTCTCTGAGATGAAACACTGGACTGTTTTCTGTGTTGTATTGATATGGGACTGATTATAAGTCACCAACTTATAGTAGTAGGAAGAAGGTGGCCATAACCAGTTATCAGATCTTCTTGTGTAGAAAGTTGTTGTAAATACAAGCATACCTCACTATATGACCAAGTACTATAAAGTAGGTAAAACAAATGTTGGGTGTATGTGAAAGCCCCAGGAGGCTAAAATTGAGGAGGGGGTTGACAGTGTCCATGAACACAACCCCCTTATTTGTGTGTAAAACCCACCTCGATATACAAATTTTCACATTGCAACCAGTCAGCTAGGAACACAGCTCAGTTGTATAGCGAGGTATTCCTGTGTAGCCAAAGTTGTAAGAGGTCTTGGGTTTAGTTTTGACCAAATGCTAACTCCTTGGAGTTCCTCTGCCAGATGGAGGTGCTGAAGGAGTTTCAAAATGGGTAGTGGGGAGACAAATCTCTCTGACATCCATCTTACATGATGACCATTTGCAGATACCTATCATTAGTCCCAAGTAAACATATTCTCAGCTTTTATGCATTTCATCCCTATTCACTTGTTCTCTTTCACCATGACATTTCAGACACCACCTCTGTACTTAGCCTTATTTAGTAAAGAACTACATTCTTCTACGGCCACATCATTGAAGATCTACACCTTTGGCAGTTTGTAATTTGAGCCACTGCTCCCACTAATCAAAAGCAAGCATTCATCTTCTCATCACCGAAGCTATCAGCAATCTACGCATTCCCTACCAAAGTATGAAATGAAAGTGCTTAGGGTCCACAAAAAAAAGAAAGAAAAAAAATGTACTACTTCTAAACAACCATGCAACCTCTACGTAAATGAGAGGTACATTTACATTAGATAAGGCATTGAGATGTCTATCTACTGCAAATTGTAAAGCTTCTACTTTGCTCATCAGAAACAAAGTTCTAGTAAAGATGCTCTGTCTATAGCAATATGAATACTGATACTGGATTTCTTAAAAAAAAAAAAAATAATAATAATAATAAAAAAATTATCTGTGATGTGCTACAGTCAATGACACTGGTGGATCAGCTGACTGTCTGCCTTTCTTAATTTTGTCTGTTTAACTGTTCTGAGGTTTGACGTGTGCTGCCTCTACTACATATGAAACACTCAAAGCTACAAGCTAACTTCTCATATCATTATATAAAAAGGAATTTACCCAGAAAATTAAACACGTACAAAAGTCTTCAACCATCACACCAAACACGCACTAAATTTACTTGGTTAACAAGGTTGGGAAGTATAGACTCACCTCATATGGAAGAACATAGGTAATGAGCAAGTAGTTATTTTAAAAAACATTCTACAACTTGTTAAAGTCACATGGATACTCCTCGACAGCAGTGTCATCTCAATATGGACTGAGTGATATAACCTTGAATTATCGGGTATATCATTAAGGAATTAGTACATGATTATTTATGTCTGCAGTTCTTGAAATTAATTAAGTTAACATATGCATTGCAAAGCCTGGGTAGCATGTATTATTTGCTTTGACAATGCTTTCTAAGTGGAATGACCATAAACTAATTCAAGCACAATCTACAATAGGGAATAAAATTTGTTTTGAGTTCAGGTTTCATTTTTGACTGCATGTGTGTTCTGTAAGATGCTGCGAATCATATGAATTATCTTATGCAGTTGTGTTTTCCTGTGTGCTTCCCATTGTTTATGAAGCTATTTTCCAGTGTGCTACGTCAAAATGCACAGTTACACAATGTTTAAATATTACTGTTTTCTGGATGTTACAAAAGTGAATGGTATCAATTTGTATTGTATACAGTATATAAGTAGGCTTAATCAAGGTTACGCCAGTATTTACATAAGCATATATTAAGATCAGTTATCGATTTTACTACCTGGGCAGTGTTTGATTATATTAAAGAAATTCTTTAGCTCTCATTGAATATTTGCTTACATGTAGTCAAGTTGTATTGTTTAAAATGACTGAATTACAGGCAGTTTAGTTGGATTATGCTGTTACAAGAGGTTATCTACTATGGGGTTAGACTCAAAGGCATAAGTAATGACCTTTATCTTGAATGAAATGGACTTCAGACTAACTTTTAGACAGATTTTTTAAGTTACATAAAAACCTACAAATAAATGGAGTTCCAGGGGTGAGTTTTACCAAAATAAATTCTATACCACTTAAAAATTCCTATACTCAACAAAACCTATTTTACTAAAACTGTGGCAGCCTTTATAATAATGATTCTGCATCACCTCAGTTCCCTGTGAATGTGGTCCACGGTGGAAATAAATACACACACACATATAAAAAAAATTGCTAAAACAAACAATTTTATCTATAGTGTTACACCATCTGCAATCATTATGAGGTTACCAAACATAATGAAGAGACTTCAACCAAATGTGATGGACCTGCTACAAAAAATGTTCATAACCTTATGAATATGAAATGATAGAGGAATTAACAAGTATAGGGGAATTGTATTGTTTACAAAAGTGCATCAGAATTAGTGTAAGCTCTACAAAAACTGGGTTGCATACACTACGGATTTTGAATCGATACAAGGCTTTCTTTGACTCTTTGGGATGAGTGTGGGTTGGTGTATGCTTTGACAGCCCTCTCTCTCATATGGTAGATGATGAACCCTTTGGTACGGTTGTTGGCGCTGTTATGGACTAGTTTATCAGCACGTATGTAAGTATGCATGTATTTACCTAGCTGTTGTTGTTGTCGTTCCCTAGACTGTCTGTCCGAGCAGTCCCATCTCCCCAAGGAACCATGGCTGGAAAGGGGTTTTCCCACAAATCCATTATAGAGCATATGCTGTGTTGTTTCCATGCGTGATTGTGTATAATGCAGTCTTCCATTACATGTTGAATAGTATGGGGTGAAGTGTTACATCCTGGGCAGTTGTCCACAATGCGGTAATCCAGCCTCTTCTAGTTGTAGTGTATGGGTTTGGAGCAATGTTAATGGGGTCTGGTCTCTCTTTTTTCTCTAGTTGTCAATCCTTGCCTTCAATTCTTTTATAGTGTTGGCCTGGGTTATATTTTCATCCAACTTATACCACAACTCGACATGTTCTTTAATTTTGTTATAATTATTTTTTTTTTTACTATGACTTCTTGTCAATCATGTATGTATGCATGTATGTATGTGAAGCTGTGACAGACATGCTTAATGAACACATAAAGAAGGGTATCCCAAAGGTGAAACTCCCATTACACAAGACCTCACACTCCCAATAACACTTACTCACCTCCTTAAGAACAACAAATGAAATTATTTCAAGCCAATTTGGCAGTCTTTACCTAGTATACCTAGTTGTATTATACAGGAAAGGAGCTATGCTCGTGGTGACCTGTCTTTGTATCTTTGGACTTTATTACCATAGCTCTGTACAAATGAATACAGTGAGTCAGTGGCCTACACACCATCGAAGGAAAGTCCCAAAATTGAATATCCTCTTGAGTAAGGGAAGTCAAGGTTGGGGTTTGTCAAAGACTGGTGTAAAGGCCTGCATTACGGAAACCTGCCCCCTATGTACAGGAATGGCATTTTACAAGTCTTCCTCCATCTACTCCTTACCAGAGTCTAGAGAACATTCAGCTCACTTGGCAGATGGAAAAGAAAAAAAGAAAGAAAGAAAAAAAAAAAGAAAGATAGAAAGAAAAAAAAAGTACAGTTCATGGAATGCAAATAAATATATCTCAATATCCAACCTCTTCTCAAGTAACTGCCACCAAGCACGTTTTCACGAATGTTATTACTTTTGTGCATATAAATGTATAATATCACAATTTCTATATATCTAGACAATTTATCTTATTGTATCTACACCTGTCTGTAAAGCCATGCACTGTATGAGAAAAGTGTCTCATGTAGACTTGGCAGTAACTGACTAAACAAGGTCCAAATTTTTTTTTAACAAGCTTCTGTAGTCACTGGAATTGACATGGGAATGAACGAGCAAAATCTTAAAAGCTGAAGGAATGAACAGTAATTCAAAAGAATGACACAACTGGAAAAAATTGCTGGACAGAAATATCTAGCATTAGCCAGAACAATATCTATACATAATTTTCTGTGTTTTTGGGCTACCTCCCTTGTAAGGAGGAAAAAGCCTTTGGTATATGTAATTTCATCACAGCAATGGGTTTTACTGATGCAAATCTATTGTGAGGAGGTTGTTAAAAAGTAAACAAAGATGCAGACAGAACTTAGCCAAAACAAAATATATACATGACATCATCAGAGTCAGTCTGGAGGAGGCTATTAAAATGTATAAAAAAGATGATGAGAGAACTAAAGAATTATGTTAAATTCTGGAAAATTGGAGATGAAGGAAAAGAATAAAATATATATCAGTATATTAGGTGTGATGGTAAATGGAGCAAATTTTTGCAGCTTAAGCAATGTTAAAGTGACGGATAAGTCGATGAAGACTAAGAGAAACAACAGAATACCGAGACGCTACAACTGGCAAAGATAAGGAGAAAAAATAAATAAATAAATAAATAAATAATAATAATACTTAATAAGGACAGTTTTAGTCAGCTGTGGGTCAGCGTGGATTATCACTAAAATGAAACTACATTCTGCCTCATTTCAAACCCTCAATTGAATTAAGTTGTTAGATAAAAAATTTTTTTACGAAACTGCAATGAGTGGATGTGACTTATGGTCTTGGACACCAATATGAAAGATATGGATATGAATGAACATCAGATAAACATAGATATTAATCATGGAATCAACACAATGGAGACGAAAATTTCTCAAGATACTATTCTGTTTTGATGCAGTCCGAAGGGATTTCTCTCCATCTTCTCTTTTTCTGCATGAGGGGACAGAGAGGGGGATCGCCAATTAAATGAAATGGCCTTGTTGTGGATGTGCTGTGTCTTACTACATTGCTTTTGACCCAGGGCAGTGGGCAAGATACAGGGATGACCCGTCATCCAGGAGGAGCCAAGATAAGAGGAAGGGAGGGATGGTGAATGGGAGTGGAGTATGTGGGGATGAAATGGGTGGGGTGGATTTATGTCTTTGACTTTGGCTACCTCCCTTGTAAGGGGGAAAGGGCCATTGGTATATGTATGTACTATTCTGTAATATAATTGTCATCATGCTGAATCAAACAAAACCAAAAGACTAACACTTAAGTATTTTTTCAAGAATTGATGTCAAATCTAAAATGTGCTTGTCAAAATGTCTTTAAATAGTATTGCAAAATGTTTATGAACTCAGTTAAAACTATTGCCCAAATATACTTCACACGCTGCTAATGAAAGAACGAGAGTACAATGGACAAATCCCTTCAATATCACGGTACAGAGCAACAAACGCTTGAAAACTTCATTCTACACACAGACACGAACAAAATCACGACTGATCTTCGTCTCGGGTGTCAAGCCAGAGTCTATCCCTCAGCTGAATAAAATTGTCAACCATTTGCCACAACACAATCTATACAGTGCACTACAGTCTAAGAGGCTGCTTCCATGAATTATAGATTACATAGAACATGTTCTTCAATCTACAAAACAACTTTTAGAGAATTTATGATCCAGGATGTTGTTACCTCCATACGTCATTTCCAATGGAAAATGTACTTTTGAGAAGAGCCAAACCTGACAAATGATGTATGGGAACTATGCAAATGCATCTTTCCTGGGAAAGCAATGTTCTACACACATAAGCTCTTGCACAATAGATTCTTGACATTAACAAATTCGTACTGCCAAAACAATAAGTGACATGTTTGCACAAATCTGGTCAGTACAAACAAACAGGGACAACTAAAGGAAATACTGCAGATCTCAAACACCACAGCAAATCTGTAAGTACAATGCACATTAGCAGCCTCTGCAATGTACAGCAAAAATCACCACACAGGCATCTCTATAGAACAAAGTATCCTTTCATTTGTTGAGAGAGAGAGAGAAAAAGAGGGAAGGAGAGGACAAAGACAGAGGACAAGAGATGAAAGGTGAGATATGGGGGAACTAGTGTTGCAGCAAACACCACCAAGTAATACTGGCTACGAGGTCTACCACCTTGATATGCACCAGAGACAGAATATGGAAGAAAAAGAAGAAAGAGAAAGAAAAAAGAAAAAAGAGAAAGAAAGAAAAAAAGAAGAAGAAAGAGAAAGAAAAAAGAAGAAAAAATGCTGCTTCCTATGTAAATTGACCTATTCCTCTTCCACAATCAGAAAAAAAGTGGATGTCTGATCTCAAGAGTCCCAACAAATATCAATAGAGCCGGTGTATGGATGACTGAATACAAGCCTGCATGTTTGTGCACCTGTACAAATCTGCACATATAGAGAGTGGATTTTATTTTTTGAGTAACCATAAAGCAAATATTAAGTATCATCAAGTAATGAATCTTAATTTTTCTTCTATAAGAATGGCTTTGAATTACATATTTACAGAAGTACCCCAGGGCAAAATATATTAGCCCTTATAGGTTGACGTAACTCGGTTATCTTAGTGAGAGGGAAAAGACCTTAGATTTACTAAAATACTAACCTAGCAACAGTAAATTGAAGTAACCTGTTTCTCTAAAAATCATCTTAGAAAATGTATACATACAACATTAGCAGGTTCACTTTTTCATTACCATCGACTGAATTCTTCCTTAATTCTAACAACTGAGTATGCGTGGATTTATCATAAAACTGATATGAATACATAAACATTTAGAAAACAACAACGTAATTGGCTGAATAATTGCTTATTGTTTATGCTTTTAATCTAAGAACAAATACAATTTTTTTTTATAAACATTTCACAAAATAAAAGTATCTAATGCTATGTGAAATTAATTTTACAAGTATGCGCATTTTTTCTTTTGTTTTCTTTTTATAGCATAACTATCAATCTGTAATTACATTCTGATAATATCTTTGGTCAGTTATCTTACCTATACATTTCGGACCTGAAGCCCACAGGAACATATTCCCGCTCATGTTAAACCTTGCAAAAGTCATCACACAATTTCTTCTCATATTCACACGAATAACTCTTTGATGTTCTCGTTCTTCAACACATACATTTCTCATACGAAATTTCTAGTTGGTGAGCACTTTGTAAAGAACTTCCATAATTTTATTCTTTAACAAGTTATAACTTTTAAAGGTCATAACTTTACTCTGTCAAAGTACAAGCTTCCTTTACACCACCGTAGTTTACGAAGAAAAACTGTATTAATCTTCTCCTCACTGTATGAAGAACCTTCAATGATACTGCTCCTTAAATATGTTCCTTAAACTTTTAAAAATTCTTGTCAGTCCACAATCATACTTAACATAGCTGCCTCAAATATGACTATAGCAAAAACCATACTACCTAGAGATCTTACTTAATTTTATATGTTTTTCACCTTGTTATGTACGTTATGAATATGCCAATATGAATCTCAAAAACTTGCAAAAAGAGTTTCTTTATCTTTAGGGGTGGAACAGATTTTGTTTCTATATGACAAAGTGTGCCTTTCATGCAAAACATATGGTAACAAAAAATGCAGAAACATGACACTAAAAATAGTTATCAAATAGCTATGCAACCCCTAAAAATAACTACTGGCTGATGCAGACCTATTCAAAGAAATAATAAAATGGCAGGGTAAACTATTGCTGTCAAATATCAAATACTTGAAGCAATTCAGGGTCACTACTCAAGAATACTCAATGTCTCAGCACCGATGGAAGGACTTCTGTGCACTCAGAGCAAAAACTTATGCAAAAACTGCATTTGGAAACAATGAGTACTATATATAATGAACAAGTACTATTTGCACACAAAGTGCACTATGTCTGCAATGAACAAGTACTGTAAGGCATCAAGATCTTGGAGCGACTGAACCTCTTCCCAAATACTTTAATCTACGAGTTTGCAAGTGAAGCATTCTATTAGTACCCAGATTTTGGTGTAAACCTGGATTTGTAAAATATGTTCTTGGTGTATCAATTTCTCACTCAAAAATCTTTTACGGTTAATTGAAATGAAAATAAATGAATATTACAAGGCCTTCATCATCCAAAGGTTTCAAATATGCAATCCTATCTGTTATGCAGAGGCAATTATTTACAGCGACTTCTTTCAACCAGGATATGTTTGAATGCAGATGTTGAACACATGGCATTTATTATCGAGGTGAACCAACCATCAAACTACATCCAAGTAGTTTGAGCTGAACATACAGTAACAACTTCTGCAAAGACCATTTCTTTGGAAAAGCATGACCTTCCTGCAAAATCACACTTATCTGTACCTCAATGTGTCCAAGCATTACTACAGCATGTATGATACATATGTGGTATGTTGTGTGTGTGATATGATTTGTGTGGTGTGATGTGTATGCTGTGTTGTGCTTACTTGAACTCTAAATGCTCAGGGTGTCAGTATGTATCAACAAAGACACAAACCTGAGCTTTTTATTAGCAATTATTGGAATACTCATACAAACAGCCATGCTTTCAAAAAGTACAAGTTTATACATATCAAAAAGGAGTTTGGGGGGATTGTAAAATTACGCAGCAAAAATCTAAATAACGGAGGGCAAAGAGCAACAAACTATTCTTCTAAAGTGAGACACTACAGTACTGCCCCCTGGAATGAGGTGGTCCTTGTTGGTCCAGTTTAACACTTACAGCATCAGACGACTTCACTATGTATTGGATGGAAAGAAAGAAAAGAGGGGAAGGGAGAGAGAGAGAAAGAGAGGAAACGGAATTAAAAGAGTAAGAGCGCAAGAAGTGATAGAATGCACAAGAAGAAATAGAGAGAAACAAAGTGAAAGAAAGCCAAAGTAAAAGAGAATGACAAAAGAAATAGTGCAGCTTTGTCATGTGGCTTACGTATCTTGTGTCGGCAAGTTGAAACGTTTTGTTCGTCTCACCAGACTATTCTGTAGTTTCGTGGTTTGGAGAAGTATTTGGTTCAAGCAGGCTGTCTATGGCTAGTTCCACAACGTGTTCCTACGAAAGTTCCGTGGCGGGCAGGAGAAGATTTTTCTTTGTGTGACGGGAGAGGATTTGCATGGCGTACTGATGCAGCTCTATGGTGCGGCTTCGAGAGTGGGGGTGATGGGGGGTGAGGTCAGATGACGACAGCTCCTGCTTCTGATCTGCTCTCAGGTAAAGGTGTGCTTTCTAACCATCTGTTGGTGTGTGGGTCATAATATTCGACGTGGGATATAGTGACCTGCGGAGAGAACAAGCAACAGTGATCAGCAATAACAATGGAAATAATACCTAAAAGCCATGGGTCTCCTTACAGAGAGACCTTGAGCAGCTAAACAACTGATCATTTGGCCTCCGGTCTTAATATCAACCAAAATCTCCTTTTGGCATGTTTTCCCACTGTGATCCATTGCCAATACTACTTTCAGAGAACCTCAATATATTTCACAGAATATTTGGTACTATCAAATTACCTGTGCTCTGTAGAAGTCGTTAACTTCACTTGTCTGATCTCCGCCAATAACATAAAGCAATGAATTAGTGGCTGCAACTGCTGGACTGGCACGGCCTACTGTCATTGGTGTACACTCGTACCATTTGTTCTGCAAGTAGAGCATTAAACAGTGTCAGTCAAATGTAGTCACCCAATATAAACAAAATTTTACTTATAACTTGAAGGGCGTTCTTGTTTGTTCCCTAAAATTTTTTGAGTGGATAAAGGGGTGGGGCATAGTTGTGGGGGTATCAGCTGTTGTTGTTGTCGTTCCCTAGACTGTCAGTCCGAGCAGTCCTGTCTCCCCAAGGAATGCCAAGGCTGGAAAGGGGTTTTCCTACAAATCTCACACTTAGAATGGATTGAAATGGATGAGAAAAATAGATCTTAAAATTCACATATATTTAGAGCACATACAACAATTGAAGAATTAAGAAAAAATATTAAAAGGAAACTACAATTTAAAAAACTTAAAAATGGTAAGCAAGGTTATATTTAATACGTGTGTGTGTGTGTGTGTGTGTGTATACAGGTATAGTATATACATACAGTACCTGCATATGTATATATACTGAAATACAGTACATTATTAAAACAAAAAAAATACAAAAAATACAATAAAATGAAACTAAAAAGCATTGATAAATAAACAGTAAACAGCTTGTATTTAATAGTATTCAATAGAAAAAGTTACTTAAAAACGCAACAGATTGATATCATGTATCCTAGAGTAGAACCCTCGTGTCGGCCATTTTGAATAGGATCCGACTTACGACTGGTTGGTCGGAACCTATCTAGGTTGTAACTCGGATAGTGGCTGTATTGTGTTAACTGAAATAATATATAGGGGCATTCTCTGTCAGATCAACAAGTGCCTACCACCCTCATCTCTCTGATTTTGCTGAAATTTGGTTTATGGGTAGTTTTAGGGCTTGAAACACATTTCTGAAATTTTAAGGTCAATCCGAACAACCATTCAGGAGAATGCCCCTATATTGAAATTACAAGTAAACATTTTCTTTCACATGAAATCCTAAGGCCAAGCAATTTATAGGTAACATACACAGTAATGTCGTAGCACATTAGTAAAATAAACTTTTATCCCACCGTTGGAAAAGAAGACACTAAAGTCGAAAGTTCTGTATATTTCGATCACTAACTGTGATCCCTTTCAGCAGAATGAGTACATATGTTTATGCCTTCTAATATGTACTCATTCTGCTGAAGATGATCACAGTTAGTGATCGAAATATACAGAAATTTTGACATTAGTGTCTTCTTTTCTGACAATGGAATAAAAGTTTATTATAGGTGACATTATATACTTAACCCAAACAAGAGCTCACTTACTTGTTCAAAAGAGTATCTTTCAACTGAGGTCAAAACTTCATTATGTCTGTTAGTTCCTCCTACTACGTACAAGAAGCCGTCCAAGACAGTGACGCCCATCTGACTCCTCGGAGTGAGCATTGGTGCCAGATTATGCCACTGTCCTGTGACGGGATTGTAGCATAGCAGGTCTTGCAGGTGGCGCTGGCTGTGCGTACAGCCACCCACAATGTAAATAAGACCCTCACGAGCGATCACACCCATACTGAAACAGGAAGAAGTTTCAATTATCTACATGTGACAGGATTGCAGCATAGGTCCTGCAGGTGGCGCTGGCTCTGCATACAGCCACCCACAATGTAAATAAAACCCTCACGAGCAATCACACCCTTACTGAAACAGGAAGAAGTTTCAATTATCTACATCCATAAACATACTACATATACCAATAGGTCCTTTTCTTCTTATAAAAAAAGGTGGGGTGGTTGTGTGGAAGCATACATTCATCCTTCATGCATCCAAAAAATTGTTTGTTATTCCTCCCAGCTTAAATTCCTACAGATGAAAGGTCATCTCTGTCTCTTGCCACACTGCTCTGGTCAGAGGCAATGCAGCAAGTTACAGCACCTCCACAGGAGGATCAAACAAACAAAACTGGATTGTCAATACAGCTTCATCATGTGGTGACCCTTTCCCCTCATCATATGCTTAAAAAAAAAAAAAAAAAAAAAAAAAAAATACAGAGCAATTAACCAGTAAATTATTCCACAATTCCATGAAATGGAACACCCGCAGCCCTACAGTAGCTGGCAATGGTCCTTTGGTTCTCCTGCACATCTTTCTAGGATGAAATCTTGGACTGCTGTCTGTGTTACATTAGTGTGAGGTTGCTTGCATGTGGTAGGGAATGGGGATCAGTACCTAGCTGTCAACTCCCCATGTGTGGAAAAAAGTTAGAAATACAGTTGAAATTGATAGAGAATGTTCTTGGGCCCAGACCAGAGATTGAATGTCAGCCCCTCAAGGCTGCACCTCCTGATGGAGGTGATAGGTTTGACAGGTTTTGAAAACGGGCAGCTTTGCTGTCCGTCTTGCAGGATTACCACACGCAGGCACCCGTCATTGGTCCCAATTACAGACAAGAAGTCCCTTCAAATTCCCTCAATTTCCTCGTCCATTCACTATCACTGTCCACTCACATCTACCTCATGCCCTCTTCCTTCCCTGCTCAACAGAGATTCCTCTTATGCCATGTCCACACGGTCGAGCACTGTCCGCAGGCCACGAGGGCTTTGCTCGACAACGGGCAATTTCAGCGGGCAAACCATCAAACTGTCCATTCCCGGTGTCATTTGCGGGCAGTGGATGGAGGGCTGATATCGCTGCCAAACGCACAAGGTGAGGTGCGAGCAAAGTTAGCAAACCCACTCAGTTTGCCCGGTGGCAAAAGCCCTCTGTTATACACTACTATCTTTTCACTTTCTTACAGACCTTCTTCCCCTCCCACAAAAACCGATCCTGCGCAAGCGGGTGGTCTTACCTAGCAAATCTTAGTCACAAATCGCAGTACAGACCGAAGTTACCTTACCACCATGTCTGCACCTAGTACTAGTGTATACTGGTCTCGACAAGACACCGTAACATTGATTGATTTATACCGAGTTCAGGAATGTTTATGGAATGTGAAGTGTTTTGATTATAAAAATAGAGATAAACGTGCTGCAGCATTGAAGCAAATAGCACAGACAATAAGCAGGAGTGAGAGTCATGTGAAAAAGAAATTAGCCTCTAGACATGCCTTTGTATATATGGCTCCACTTTCGAAAGGAGAACAGAAAAGCTGTTTGTATTCATTCTCATGTAATTGCAAAACAGTTGTTCATTTTCATCCTGCAATTCACGTAAGATTATCATTGAGCTTCCCATTAAATCACATCTTTGTAACCACTTCCGGCACCAGACATGTCTCCGTGATTTCTTGTTTTTCTTTTTAATGCAGGCAGCAATTATAATGCTGTAAAGTGCTACCTTCTTTCCAAGTATGGCAGGAACCATGATTATTGTACCGCACTGAACTACTCACTCCCAACCTCTGCTTGTGGCCAACTAACCTCCAACCACCATCGTTAGCCGTGTGGACACCTTTGCAGGCAGAGTCTGCGAACTTTGCCCTGTAAGAGCAAAGTCTGCCAGGCACAGCTCAACCGTGTGGACGCGGCATTACATTCAATGCCCATTTTATCTCTTCCATCTCCCTCAATCTTGGTCTCCCCCTGATGTTCACTCCATCTACTTCTGCCTTTGACACTTTTTTTTTCCACTCACGTTTTCTCTAACATGCCCAAACTATTCCACTATTCTTTGATTAACCCCTATCTGCTAGCTCTCTTTCCACACCTGAATTTAACCTGATCTCCACATTTCTCACTCTATACATCCTTTAACCCATACCATACTTCTTAAGCACTTCATCTCAAGCATCTTTTGGCTATTCCTTTCTGCATCCTTCAAATTCCAAGTCTCTGCTCCAGACAGTATTTTTGGATTTGTCACCAGACATCTATTTCTCATGACACTTTCCATTAATCCCACACATTTACTTGCTTTCTTTTCTCCTCCAGACCCACTCCTCCAATCCCTGATACATTTGACCCTAAATACTTAAAACTCTCTACTTCCTCCAGCCTCTCACCCTTCAAACTCACTGGTACCCTTACCCCTCATACATGTCATGACCTTATTTTTAACCACATTTATTTTCAAGTAACAGAGAATGAGAACAATTAAGAAAAAGAGAGAAAAAGAGAGCAAGATAGAGATACATACAGAGACAAATAAATCGAGATAGAGTGAGAGAAAGAAAGAAAAATAAAAGAAAGGGAAAGAAAGAGAAAAAGGGAAAGAGACAGAGTGAAAGAGAAAAAGAAAAAGAAAAATACAAAGTTCAGCATTCCTCTATGAGAACAGATTAATCTCTAACATAAGCAAATGTTGTGTGACTGGTCCTGAAAGGTGCGCCTAAATACACTGGTACAGGAAACAATGGAATGTTTCTCTCATCTGGTTCACAGTTTGTATTTAAGTGGATGAGGAGTGTTGGAGGGGGCGGGCTGCCATATGGAGAAACAGCCATCAGGCTTTCCTGCAGAAGAGCTGTGCCTTGCTGCAATGCTTTTGATACAAAGACTGAGAGCAGGGTAATCCTTAATTTCTGAGGTGCAGATGTGAATCAGTTGGTTATTCTATTTATTTTTTATGATGATTTTTCAAAAAAGGTGATTAAAAAGTGTTATGAGGAATAGACATTTGGGAATGGATGCTAAGAGGAAATTGTATGAAGGAGTGATTGTGCTGACAGTACTGTATGGGGCAGAAACATGGAACATAAGAGAGGAAGAGAGGAGTTTGAATGTGTTTGAGATGAGGTGCCTGAAAAGTATGATAGGGGTTACTAGGCTGGATAGAGTGAGAAACGAGGTGAGGAAGAGAACAGGGGTGGAAAGGGAGTTGGGAGATAGCATTGATAAAAAAGTATTGGGATGGTTTGGACACTTGGAAAGAATGAGTGACTAAAGACTAGTAAAAGAGGTGTGGAAGGCAGAGGTGGAAGGAGTGAACATGAGGGGACGACCAAGGATAAGATGGATGGATGGGGTAAAAGGGGCATTAGGAAAGAGGGGAATGTCTGTTGAGGAAGGACAGGAGAGGACAGAAGATTGGGGTGAATGGAAAATGGTTGTGTATGGATGATGCTTCCTGTGATGCATGGAAGGGAGTGGGTGGGGGATGGGGGGTGAGGGAGGATGTGTGAATAATAATTTGACACAGCCCAAAGGGATTTCTCCCCATCTCTTTTTCTGCATGAGGGGACGGAGAGGGGAGGTCGCCAATTAAATGAAGCAGCCTAGCTGTGGATGTACTGTGTCTTGCTACACTGCTTCTGACCCAGGGCAGTGGGCGAGATGCAGGGATGACCCGTCATCCAGGAGGTGCCAAGACAAGAAGGAAGGAGGGGGGTGAATGGGAATGGAGTATGTTAGGAATGGAATGGGTGGGAGTGGAATTTATGCCTTTGTTTTTGGCTACCTCCCTTGTAAAGGGGAAAAGCCTTTGGTATATTGTATGATGATTTTTATGATTTATTTTTTTCATTATGGTTTGTGTTTTGAGTCAGTCATCCCCACCTTCTTTGCTGACCCCTTCAAGAGTGCTGAGGTGATTTGGGCACGAGGAAAGACAAGCAGAAAGAATGATGAAAGTAAAAGTGAATAGAGTGAACTTGAGGGAAGACCAATATCAGGTGGATGGACAAGGTAAAGAAGGTACTGGAGTCTGTCATACAAAGAAAGAGAATGTACACAAGTTTAGAGTGAATGGAGAGTGGGTGGTTGTAAATGGAAATTATATGCCCCAAAAGGGACATTTTTCTAGTCTCCCCTTATTAATAATAATAATAATAAAAAGGGGGGTGGGTAGGAGGGGGAGCATGATATATTAAAGCATTGGGCATGAACCAACTCCAGCTGTCAGGCCTTGCTTTGGAGGGATTGCATTTTGCTGCACTGCCTCCTACCCAAGCACGGTGATGGGGGACAAGGATGACCCTTTATGAACAAGGTGCTAGGGTCAATGAATGGGTCTTGGATTACCGTGAGAAAGGTGTGGGGTAAATGTATGCTTTGACTCAGCCATCCCCTTATACAGGAGAAAAAGGCCTTTTGGTATGTATGACTCAGCCGTCCCCTTATACAGGAGAAAAAGGCCTTTTGGTATGTATGCATGTATGTCATCTTAAGTTTTACCAACCCCTCCTTTCTGCTAATTAGGGGACAAATGATGGGTACCCACTTGTCCTGGTTCACCAAAATGGTCAACTCTGTTTCCCACTTCACCCACATCAGATACAACCCTGAGGGGTTGACACTTGGTTCCTGAATTGTGCCCAAGATCTGTCAACTTCAAGTGCATTTCTTACATCTTTTCACACACAAAGAGCTACAACTGGTGACTTCCCCTTCTACTGTTTTCAGCTAGTGATACAGGAACAGTCCCACACACTACAACACATACATACATATACCAAGGCTTTTTTTCCCCTTACACAGGAGGTAGCCAAAAAACAAAGGCATAGAAATCATTCCTACCCATTCCATCCCCTACATACTCCACTCCCCTCCCTCTTATCTTGGCACCTCCTGTCAACAGTCCAATATTTCTCCCTAGAGATCTGTGAGACCGTTTTTATGAAACTAGCTGAAAGAAATATATGGGAGCAGTTGTAAGTTGTCAGCTTCTCTTATGTGAAAAGGCGGAGGAAATACAGTTGAAATTGATAAAGATATCCTCATTCTGTTCAAGAGACCAAATGTTAGATAGAGGCAAGAGGATTGACATGTTTTGAAAAGGGGGCACCAAGCACACGATTCTATATGAGGGGAAGATCAAGAATGAGGTGGATAGATGGGGCAAAGGAAGTAAAGGGGACACTGGATGTAAGAGGAATGCCTGTCAATCAAGAAAGGGAGAGGACAAAAAGATGGGTGTGAACGGACAGTTGTAGTAAATAGAGAAGAAATGACGAGGCCTTAAAGGATTTCTTCTTGTCTGCTCAGGACATTTCTCATGTAGATGGGGGGGGGGTCACTATGTAATGAGACTGGAGGTAAACTAGGTTTGGCTCTTGGGTCCTGCTGTGGAGGTGCTGTCTTGCCATACTCCCTCCAACCTGAACAGAGTAATACAGGACAGGGATGTCCCCTCATTCAAGAGGGCCTGAGATGTGAGGTAAAATGAGTGGATTCCTGGACGAGTGTAGGATGGATGTAGGTTGGGTGATTCTTTTGACTTGGGCACACCCATTAAAAAGGAGAAAGGACCTTATGGTGTACATATAAAATGCACATTTACATGGGTTACCAGGTTGGACAGACTGAGAGACGAGGAGGTGAGGAGGAGAAAGGGAGTAGGGATGAAGGTTAATGAAAGAGTATTGGGATGATTTGGACACATGGGAAGAATGAGAGATGAAAGATTAATTAAAGAGGTTTGGAAGGCAGAGATGGAAAGAGTGAACTTGAGGGGATGACCAAGGATAAGATGGGTGGATGGGGTGAAGAGAGGGAGGGAGAAGGCAGGAGATAGGGATGAGTAGAGAATGACGGTGTATGGATGACACTGTTATGCAAGGAAAGGAGGGATGAGGGATGGGGGGGGGGCAAGGGTAGGGGGTGCTTATGCGTAAATTATATTTTGACACAGCCCAAAGGGATTTCTCTCCATCTTCTCTCTTTCTGCATGAGGGAACAGATGGGAGGATTGCCGATTAAGTGAAACAGCCTTGCTGTGGATGTACTGTGTCTTGCTGCATTGTGTTTGACCCAGGGCAGTTGGCAGATGCAGGGATGACCCATCATCCACAAGGAGCTAAGATGAGAGTGGTGGAAAGGATGGTGGAGGGGAATGAAATGGGTGGTAATAGATACGTGCCTCTGACTTAGCTATCCCCCTTATAAGGGGGAAAAAGCTCTTGATATAAAGAAAGATAAATGTAAGTTTTACATTTTATAAATTATTAGTCCCAAAGTCAAATACCTTGAATCACATGTATAGCCCCCCACCCACACCCACACACAAAAAAGAGAAAATAAATAACATAAAAGTGAAATTGTCTTACCTGAATCTAGCTTCTGGCATATTTGATTCAAGTCTCCACTCGTCCTGAATTGGATCATAACGTTCTATAGATCCACCGATGTCTTCTCCTACCCAACCCCCAAAAGCATACAAAAAGCCGTCATGTGCGCAAAGTCCAAATTCACAACGTGGAATCACCATTGATGCCATTGTTGTCCATACATCTTCTTGTGGATCGTACACTTCTCCGTTCGCAAGGATCCGACTCTCCTGTTCGCCTCCTACCACGAAGATTCTCCCATTGAGTATGGCTATGCCTGGCAATATTCGCCCAATTTCCATGGGGCAAACACGTGTCCAGTCCTTCCGAAACGTATCAAAGCACTCCACACTTTCAAAAGTGCATTCTGATCGCGTCCAGGAACTGATAAGTTCCCGTTTTGACCCACCGATAACGTATATTTTCTTCCTAGCACATATCCTAGGCTGGACGTATAACGGTACTAGACTTCCTCGTTTGGACTGCACATCTTTCTGTATGCTCTGTAGTGCTACTTTAAGACTTATGTCACAACACTCACTGATAGCCTTTTCAAGAAGTCTGCTCGGGATAAGAGGCAACCGTACTTGGTTCAGAATTTCAAAGACGTATCTTCTCCTTCCTGTGATGTCGTGGTTGATCCAGCGTAGGGCAGCAGAGAAAACCTGAAATTATGATAATGATTATATGATCATATTTGTATTTATGACATATGCACAAATCTTGTTCTCACAAAATACTAAAACATTACCAATAGAAATTCAGCTTAGCACACAGCACCAAGTGCTCCAAAAACAATCAACACACATATGGAACATATTATCTTACAAAGCCTTGGATTCACTCCAGACAACTCCACAAAACTTCGATCCGGAGCAATCCATCAACACATTACTCCCTGGGCTCTCTTGCTAAGGTCCCACAACTTCCAGCAGGGTAATAAACTAATTGATCCACAATATTTTTGCACTGAATTTCCATATGTTCATACACCAAGATGCCTTTCTCACCCTTACAGGAGGAGAAGGAGGTTAACAGAATTGAAGCATACACCCACCCTATATCTCAGGACACCCATCCACAAGCCCATTCCTCTTCCCTATGTGGGACACAGTTTGATAAAGTACTCCATGGAACTGAGGTGTGTATTAGGAGATGAAAATGGGCACCACAACCTGTACACAGAACTTGTGTCCCATGGATCACAGCATCCTTTGGTTGAGATCACTGAAGGATGAAGGACCTTCCCTGTCTCCTGCCACACTGCTTGTGGTATACATACATACATATACCAAAGGATTTTTCCCCTTTATATGGGAGGTAGAAAAAAAAATATATATATATATATATATATATATACACACATATAAACCACTCCCACCCATTCCAACCTTATCACACTCCACTCCCCTCCACCCTCTTCCCTCCCTCTTATCTTGGCACCTCCTGGATGACGGGTCATTCCTGCATCTTGTCCACTGCCCTGGGCCAGAAGCAGTTGCAAGACACAGCTTGTAGCAGATTAATATTTTAATTTCTGTGTCACTCCTTTTATTTTGGCTGCCACCAGACTATTTCTATCTATTCCACAGCAACCCCCTTCAGTTGCAAAAATCAATATGGAGAAAATGCACAAAGAGATGGCAAGGAGATAGAAGTGGCCTTAATATCTAGTTCCTCATCATAAGAAAATAAAACTTTGCTACGTAAATGAAAACTCACCTGAAACTCTGAATCGATTCTTAGATATTCAGACTGCAAAAGGTTAACTAGAATCTCACGGGGAGTTTCACAGAACTCCTCTTCTGTGACGACCTCGGGGAAATTGGTGTGAACAAATGTTTCTGACGTTTCCATCATCTCAACCAAGTGGTGGCTCTCTGCAAATCTGTCATATAAAAAATTAAATTTGACTTGTGGATACTTACAGATGTACACTTTTTGCTAGCATATCCTCTTTATCTGTACACAAGAATTTGACTCATATTGAAGTACAGGTAGTCGTCGACTTACGGCCGAGTTCGGTTCCGACAGACAGGTCGTAAGTCGATCTGGATGCAAGTCGGTCTATATATATATATACAGTATATATTACCCTTTATATAATATATATATTGTACATTTACCATTCTGAAATAATCTTAGCATCTTTGAGCTATGTTGTATAGTATTTTTAACCTTTTTATAATTTCATCTGATTTTCTTTGGGAAACGTAGCCTAGGCCTAAGCATATTGAAAAAATCCTACCATCTTTGACCTATGATATTTAATACTGTATTTGTTAACGTTTGTATTATTTTACCATCAGTCTTTCTTTAGGAAACGTATGCATACTGAATAAAATCTTATTATCTTTGAGCTACTTTGTTTAATATTCATCAACTTTTTATCATTTTCGTTAGGAAACATAGCCTAGGCCTACGCATACTGAATAAAGTCCTGTCATCTTTGACCTACAAATCCTTTTTTGTTGGTTACATTAAAATCATTGTAAAGCAAAATTAGGAAAAAAATATTTCGAAACACATTCTTTTCGTTTACGTACTGTACCGAAAATATTGTTATCGACAACAGACTAGGCATAAACAAAGTTTACTGTTACATTTTATTAATCGCAAAACATAAAAATACAAAATGCTGTGCCGAACATTTTGTCATCGACAACAGACTAGGCATAAAAAAAATATTGTTACATTTTATTAATTGCAAAACATGAAAATACAAAATGTAAGGCAAAATTAGGATTTTTTTTTATTTCAACAAAACACATTCTTTTCGTTTAAGTACTGTACCAAACATATTGTTATCGACAACAAACTAGCCTAGGCATAAAAAGTTTGTTATATTTTATTAATTGCAAAACATACAAAAATACAAAATGCAATGCAAAATTAGGAAACATTTTACTTCAAACAAACAAAATGAAAGAATATTTAGCTGGCTGGGATGCTTACGCTGCCGGCAGCCTGCGAAAACTATCGTACTCGCGTCTCGCAGCGTGCGGAGTAATGTACTGCACTGCCAGGCATAATGCTGCAATTCTATTACTCTATTAAATGTTAGATATTATTGCACCATCTCGTGGTCGTAAAGTCGATCAGTCGTAAGTCGCATAGGTCATAAGTCGATGACTACCTGTAGTTAATCCCTCCTCTGATCCTGCTACAAACGTAATATCGTCAGCAAAAAACAACTGGCTCATCTCCCATTATTCTCCATTTTCTTTAACCATCTCCAATCTCCCAACCAAGTGGTGACTTTGCAAATCTGCTATACAAAAAATAAAATTTGACTTGTGGATATTTGCAGATGTACATTTTTAGCTAGCATCCTCTTCTATCATACATAAATATGAATAAATACAAAAGGGATTTTTCCCCCTTACATAGGGGGCAGCTGAGTCAAGGCACTCCCCCCACCCCACACCCATCCAATCTCGTTCATTTCTCCTCCCATTGTAGCATCTCACCTTGACTCCTACACTTGACACAAAATCACAATAAGACTCCGCCACTTCATAATTTGGCTCATATTTCGTCATTCTTTCTATTTGGCCAAAGTACCAATCATACAGAAAGATATTTCACTTGTACTGGAGGATGCATATTTCTTGTTGCCTTGTCTTTATTATACCCATTCATTCTTTTTGAATTTTTGTCTGCACTTTATACATCAATGGCCCTTTTGCCTTTATAAGGCGGGTGGTCATGTCAATGCATTTGTCCACTTGGAACATAACAAAAGGGGTTACGCATGGCAGGGAATGGAGGAGTGGGGGGGTTGGAGGTAAATTAGAAAGTACGGGAATCTAGTAAATGTCTGGGGGGAATGAAAAGTGTTACAAGATATATGTACCTGGGGATGAACAAAACGGGAAGATTGTACGAGAGAATCCATTCCTAACAGATAAAAATATTCTTCATACAATCCATGCTTCCAGTATGTGTATATCCTTTCATCAACAATCCACAGTATTTATCAGTTACTCCTTACATGACTTAAGCTTGACATACCTATATATTCCTACAGCATTAGATGCGTGGAGTTCTTTCTTGAGGAAGTTGGTGCAAACATGAACGACATCATGAATTTCTAGCATGTCGGCGGCAACCATTAACTCCTGCACATTATCAACCTTGACTTCTATATCACCTGAAATATTGCACAAATAAACTAATAAATATGAAACTGTCATCCACTACTTAAAATATCTAAATGTTAATCAAACAAACAATGCACTGAAAGTATATGTAAAGCCATAAGTAACTAAAAGCACAAATCTCTGCCAAGGTAGCTGTGCATATTGACTATTCAAAACAAGTCAGTCTTGGTATAACTTGCCAAAGTTTATGTAAAAATACCTCAAAAATAATCCATTCTATCACATTTTGTGGAACATTAATAATAAACAGACACTACAATAAACCAATATGACTGAAAAAACACAACCTTGACTGAGTTAACAGAGATGTAATGTTTTGCCATCAAAACGGATTCTTCTTTCAAATCATATGTATATACTTACATTCATTAAAGGATACTTCCCCTTATAAACAAACATTAAATAACCTCACCAGCCAGTCCACCATCACTGTACCTCCCATCATTTTAATAACTGCTTTCACCTCATCTTTTCTTATTTCTCCTCCACTTTCCTCACTCATCACTGTCATTTTCTTAGCATTTCCCACTGCAACTACCTTTCACCCACTACCCTCCTTCACATTTAGCAACTCCCTAAAATACTCTGCCCATCTTCCCCTTACTGCCTTCTCTTCCATTATCATCTCTCCATCTGCACCTTTTACCTTTTCTTCTCTACATAATTCACCCTCTCCTCTCTAAATTCCCTTCCAAAACTTCTTTTTATTACTTTCAATATTTTCTGTCATACTCTTACCTCATTTCACATCTACTCTCCTCTTTACCTCCTTTATCTTATGCTTTACTTCGATTTTCTTTTCTTTGTACCTCTCATATGATTATCTTGTCCTACTTTGTAACCAATCTGTGATTGCTTGTTTCTTCTTTTCTACAACCTTCTTTGCTTCATCATCCCACCACTCACTACCTTTCCTTCTATTTCCTCCTGTCCAACTGCCTCCCTCACCCCACATACTCAATTTACACTTGTTCATTAAAGTTAAAGTGCCAATAATAACATAACCAATAAAAGTCATAGATAGGAGAAATTAGCCTCATTCAACACCATTTTGAGAATGAAAATGATAGATAAAAATGTGATACCAAAACATTTCTTAAGCCTGTTCGTGTTTCCCTGATCTAACCATCTTGGCCAGCTACCACTAACACATATTTATATACGAAATCAGGAAGCACGACATTTTACCTGTGTAAATAAACCTGATCAATTGAGCTAGGATGTTTGCTGATACTGCCTTGAGCTCAATTGTGGACATGGTCTCCTCTATAAGCCCACCAGTAAACATGGCCTGAAAGTATGCACTGCTTGCAGACAATACTGCCCTGTGAGCCTGAAATGAAAAGCATAAAAATATATTAATGAAAATAGTATTTAATCATAAATATAATTTATAGTATAATGATTTTTTGGAATGCTTGCTGGGTGAGGGGGTTTGACCACTGCTTCTTGAGGCAAACATCAGGAGCAGAGGCAGTTTGAATTTTGCAGAACAAGCGAGTTCATAGTAAGAGCATAATATATTAAATTTCCCACTTCAAAAGTTCATGAGGAGGTACCCATGCTAGCTTCCTTTGACGAGGGGAGTGCATGATATTTGACTACCCCTTAAAACTTTTTATCACAAATCAAAATGCTGAAAACAGAATAATACAGGTATATAGTTATGCAAAATAAAAAGACAAACTGTAGCAAAGTTAACTAATATTTGAATATCAATTTGCTGTGTCACCATAAAATGCCACCCCCAAAAATGTGCTACCCTGGGCAGACTGCCCCCCCCCCCTCCCTTGATACACCACTATTTGGTGGAGGTAATACGAGTATGTAATACAAACTTACAAATTGTGCATATTTGCTTAAATGATGAGATGGTGACTCGCATGGCTGTGCACATACTTTTCAGAGGAGGCAAAGTTTGCGCACAAGCAAATTTCTGCACACACTCATAGCAAAAAATTAGAGGAAACATTGCTGTTTCCATACGCCATTCATAGCCGTGCTCTGAATCTCATTCCATGTAATTGATATGTTCATTACTGCTTTATATATGTCATATCCTTTCCAGAAGTCATGGACTGGATTTATTTAGGTCAGCTTGACGTAGTGTATACTTCATGTAGTAGTACTTGAAAATTGTAATTATCCCTTGGTCCATCAGTTACAACTCCCTAAAAATACTCTGCCCATCTTCCTCCTACTGTCATCTCTTCCAATATCATATCTCCATCTGCACCTTTTACCTTTTCTTCTCTACATAATTTACCCTTTCTTCATCTCTGAATTTCCTTCCAAAACATCTTTTTATTATTTTCAAAACTCTCTGTCATACTCTTACCCCATTTCACATCAGCTCTTCTCTTTGCCTCCTTTATCTTATGTTTTACTTCTCTTTTCTTTGTACCTCTCATATGATTCTCTTGTCTTATTTTGTAACCAAGCTGTGAATGCTTGCTTCTTCTCTTCTACTACCTTCTTTGCCATCACTCACTACCCTTCCTTCTATTTCCTCCCATCCTCCTTGTTCCACACACCATCTCTGCACACCTTGTGACTCTCTCCTTGAACTATCCCCATTCCTCCTCAACTCTATCCTTCACTCCCTCCCATTCCTCTCCCAGCTTCTTCTTGTACTCCTTTTCTTTCTCATTTAAGCAGTTTACTCTAAGCACCTCCCTACCTTCTGTCCTTTTCCTCTTTCTTCATCTATCCTCCACTCTCAACTTATCTTCCACCAAAAAATTATTTGATATTCCACCACTCTCTCCCCTTCAAACATGTACATCCAAAATTCTTCTTAGTCTTCTCCTGGTTACCACTATGTACTCCATTAAAGCCCTGGCTACCACCCTTCCATCCACCAACCTCTCCCATGTGTACTTATGCTTCACTTTCTTCCTAAACATTGCATTTGTTATCATGAACTCTCTAGACACATCACCATCAACTCTCCACTACGATTTTTTCCTAGAACTCCACACTTCTCAACCACTCTATCTATTGATCCACTTCCTACCCTAGCATTAAGATCTCCCAATGCCACTACATTTACATTTCTCCCTAAACCCTCTATGCAGTCATTTAAATCTATCCAAAAAGCCTCCCTTTCCTCTACAACTCTTCTACCTGGCCCGTATGCACTTACAAAAACCCACATCTCCCTTCCCAGTTTCATCTTCATCCATATTAACCTTGAAGAAATCTCCTTCCACTCCACATGTTCTATCTCTTCACTTACTAGTATAGCCACCCTTTCTCTCCCTCATCCTCTCTTCACTCCTGACACCCTCCCAACTACACTCCAAAACTCAAACTTGCCACTCCCTTTCAACTTAGTTTCACTCATTACCAACACATCCATCTTTCTTCTCACAAACTGCTGCCTATTGCTTCCCTTTTACTCTCATCTGTACCACATCCATGCACATTAAAAGACCCAAACCTTAGGGTTCTGGTTGGAAAACTCCTCCCAGACCCTCTTATGCCTTTGCTTTTTTCAGCAATGTCCCCTTTGAGGCTACAGAGAGTAGGATGCCCTGTGTGTCACCTCTTATGACTCAAGTGGGAACACTCGGTAACAGTATTCTTCTCCCCTGCCACAAGGTTTGGAAAAAAAAAAAAAAAAATCCAGAGAAGTGGTAGAGGACAGTATTAAGAGTTGGGGGACAACATAATGGAGGGGCAGCTGCAGTAGATAAAGTATCATCTTTTCCCTATGAATAGAGAGTTCCTCTATCACAGACAAAATGATGTGTACTCTGGTTCATAGGGGTGCCCCATATAGACCCTAAAGTATCAGCTGCATGCTACTCAGCAGCTTTTAATCCCACAATAACTTGCAGCCAATACCCCAGACGAGTTAATGATGATAAAGAATAAATACATAAATACAAGTTGGAAAAGAGCAGAGAAATTTTGGGTCAGGTCTTGAGAGCAAGTGTCAGCCTCAGAGGGGTTGCACCTTCAGATGGAGGTAAAGTGTACTGGAAAGGTTTTGGAAATGGGCAGCAGGGAGATGTCTTCAATATCTATCTTGTGGGACTACCACTTGCAGGTACCTGTTGCTGGTTCCACAAACATGGGAGCAATTAATCAATCGACACAATGCCCCCTGGTCACCTCCAGGAAACTGGCAATGGTTATTTAGAGAAGAGATATTGTGTTGTTGCCTGGGGAGTGTCAGTATGGTGCATTGTACTGTCTTCTGTGTGGTGGTTGCATCTGGGGCATAAATAATGATAGATGACAGAGACAGCAGGAATGATGAAAACAGATAACTATTATCTTTTAGTATAATCTAATGGTGCAGTTATAAATTCAACTGAGAAGTTTTTGTTAAATCCAAATGTATCCTTATGAAAAAGGAGAATAATTAAAGTTTTCCTTGGAAGACTGCATGTCAGAATGTGTTTTGGAAATGGGCTTTCAAAAACATTTACAGTGGTATTCAACTGTGCCTCAATATTGACTGTCAACAATGACAGATCAAAAGCATTGTACTTCTGGCAACTTGCCCACCACAAACACACACTTGACAACTCTGGGTATGTGTGCATTCCTAACTGGTTATTGTCTGCTGCCAAGATGAAATTTGCTGAGTGTGTAACTTTGACATTGTAAATAATTCTCTTCACAATGTGATGTGTTACATCTTGTGCCCTGATTACAATACCTAGCTAATGTTGAGGGATGAAGGAGGGGACTTTAAAAGGTGGTAGCACCAATAAAACATTTTTACATGCATCTTAATGTCACACATAATATTTTTCCCATGTATCAACATTACATACAAGAGGCAATTCAGAGGGACAACTGATGTAATTTTTTTGGCATGTATCAATATTACACATATACTAGAGGCAACTGTAAAGGGACCACTGATAAATACCTACATGTAACATCCATGTGGGATGAATATTGAACAGCATCACTTCCCTGCCTCCTGCCTTCATAGCAAACCAACAACCTCAACGCCATAACAATATGCAGCCCCAAGGGTTGGCATTTGGTTTGCAGAACAGGCCCAAGATTTCTATATCTATTATTTTCCACTAGTTTTCCATGATTTTTTCACATAAGAAAGGCTAACAACTGGTGACCACTCCTGTACTTCTATTTGCTGGTGATATACAAAGCTCCAAACTCAAGACAGCATAGACTGCAGTTCAGTATTTCTTCTCAAAGAGATCTATGGGAAGATCTAAGAACCACTTCCACCTATTACAGAACTATTGGATTTCATCCAAAGAAACCCACAACAAAAAATGGAATGATTTAATTACAACATAAATAACACATGTAGTACTCCACTGCAAAACCTACCTTAACAACAAATCCTCCAGCTGTTATTTCAACATCACAAAAGTGTTCTGACTGCCACAAGGTATGAAGGTTTTGTAAGAGTTTATTGGCGTAGGACTTGCAGGCGTATCGGTGTGCATCATTGCCTAAGGAGGACATGGGGGGACCCTGCGACGGGGGGAGAAGCCCCACACACGCCGCCATCCTCATGCAACCCGTCAGTCCTGCGGAAATAAGACAAAGGTCTTTAATCATCAACCACTTCAATTCGGAGGCATAGCTATTTACCTACTTGACATAATATAAATACAAAATTTTATGATCAAGATTATAGTAGGGAATATGAAAAGTGGGGTGTTTTTGTCCCCATATTCCTCTCCATTTAGCCACCCTTTACGAAATGCACAGGAATAGTGAGGCAGTATTCATATATCACACCCTACGATGCCCGAAGGGATTTCTCCCCGTCTTCTCCTTTTATGCATGGGGGGACGGAGAGGGGAGGTCGCCGATTTAATGAATCGGCCTTGCTGTGGATGTGCTGTGTCTTGTGACACTGCTTCTGACCCAGGGCAGTGGACAAGGTGCAGGGATGACCCATCATCCAGAGGTGCTAAGATAAGAGGGAGGGTGGAGGGGCTGGAATGTATTCAGGGATGGAATGGGTGGGAATGATTCTATGCCTTTTCCTTTTTGGCTACCTCCTTTGTAAGGGGGAAAAAGCCTTGGTATATGTATGTACGATGCTCAGGGAAAATGCAGAAGTAATCAATCAAACCATTGCCCCCAGGCGTCTCTAGTACGAGACCCATGGTTTACAGGTAACCAGCAGCTGTTCACAATGCGGTCATCCAGCCTCTTCTGGTAGCTTAGAAGTGCTGGGTGGTGGCCGCACTGCAGTCTGGCCAGGTGGACTCTGTCCTTTCGTGGGAGAGAGGATTCAGAAGGGTGGATATCAGGGGGTCTGGCATGCAGCAGTGTGTTGTCTTTCAGTGTCCGTGGAGCGGTGAGTGATATGATTATGAATATGTTTCCGGAGGCTGGTATTTGGTGGTTGTGGAGGAAGAGAAGAGAGTATCTGTGTGTGATACAGGTCTTTGGGTGTTGTTTTAATGTTTCTTGGTGTGTGTGGGTGTTCTGCTATGTAGTGTAGCGGGTGTGATGTGTTTGTGGTGGCTGCAGCAAGTGTTTGTGTGCCTCTCATGTCAAGGTGGTCTTTGACTTTGAGGACTTTTGTTTCATGGTGTAAATGGTCTGTAGGTGTTGTATTTGTGCAGCCTGTAATTGTTTTTAGGGCTTTGTTTTGTATGATTTGAAGGGTGTTGTGGTGTGTCTCACTGAGATTAGGAGCCCATGCAGGACTCGCATAATTCATCACTGAGCGTATGCATTGTTTGTATATTGTTGTATTAATTTCTTTATTTTGTCCAAATGTTGTTCCAGTGATTGACTTAAGTGCGTTGTCTAGGTGTGCATTTGTTTTTTATGTTTGTGATGTGTTGTTTGAAAGACATGGATTTATCGTATGTTACATAAAGAATTTTTGGTGTGTTTGTGTGTGGTATTAGAGTGTTGTTGATGTAGAGATGAGGTATGTATTTGTGTTCTTTTGTCCAGTTGGTGAGAAGTGTTGCTGTAGATTTGGTTGGAGCTATTTTGAGTCTGAACACTTCACCCCATACCATACAACACAATGGAAGACTGCATTATACACAATCATGCACACAAACAACACAACATACACTCTATAAAGGATTTGTGGGAAAACCCAGTTTCGGCTGTGGCATTCCTTGGGGAGACGGGACTGTTCGGACAGTCTAGGGAACTACAACAACTGGACAGGCCTATAGGTCACTCAAAGAAGAAATATTGTGTTGTCTAGAAATACAGTAAGTCCTCATTATACGGTACATATGCATTTCTGAAAACCTTACCGCAAATTGAAATTACCGTATGCCGAACCCATTATAACATGTAATAATAGGATATGGCAGACGTACCCTTTCCCTGCTCTTTCCTCTTCAAAATATCTAGCGGATACCATAGCTGTGAATTTTTCTTACTGTAAATAGAATCGAGGGTAGTAATTACCAAATACCGTAACTGTGAATTTATCGGATAAAGAATTACCGTATAAGGAGGACTCATTGTAGTGTGGGGGCTGTGTAAGACAAGGCACTTAGTGTCTTCTCTATGACAGTTACATGTTGGGCAGTTTGATTCTGTGTTAATATTGTCTTAATGATAGGTGGTGACCTGCATGCAAGCATGCCAGTGTGGATTTTTCTTCCCTTGAGAAGGATTTTTCTTCAGGGTTGATGTTAAGGGTGTGGGGGGGCAGGGGGTTGGTGGAATATTGAGTTGGATAGTCTGTCTTGAAGAACTTGTTTTGTTATCTGGGTGTGAATGTGTTTTTGTGTAGATGTAAAGTTGCAAGTATGTGGATATATGTATGTGTGTGTGTGTGTATGTGTATATATATATATATATATATATATATATATATATATATTATACATATATTATATCTATATATATATATATATATATATATATATATATTAAAATGATAACAAAATCTAACTTTTTTTTTCTCTAAAAATTCTATTTTTTCCTATGGAAACTAATTAACGCAATATAATCAGAAACAAATATAGGTTATCTAATTTTCAAAGTAATAAAATTGATATGTCACTAAATCACTCACCTGCTTCAATCCCTCATGAAGACAGGGAGAGCAAGGAGGAACACATTGATGACTCTTCTCCACAATAAGGTATGTCCCAGGTTAGGTTGACGTTAGTTTTTGTCAACTGCAAAGTATGACAAAAATCGTACAATCTCCAGTGAGTGACATATCAATTTGGTAAATTTTCACCCTTGCATGCATGGAATTGAACTACAAATTAAGAACTCTATGTCTCATTATGCATCCTTACACCTACTATATTCGGTATTTTTTTTTTAAGAAGTGCACACCTATGTGATATAGCATTAGAAAATGAAATATTAATTTTGGAAATTATAGTACATCAATATAATAAATATTTTTCTTGGTGGAAATCTAACAGAAAACATTGCTAAAAGCTATGCACAAACAAATGGAATCACATCAACTCCTTTAGACACCATCTTTGTTTTGACATATTCAGAGGTTGAAGATGACAATGATGACCCTGATGACCTCTAGAATTACAAGTACCACATTACTAAATGCAGGTTAGGTTAGGTAGGTAAATTAAGTTAGGTAGGTAGGTTGGGTTATGTAGGTAGATAGGTAATTTAGGTTAGAATAGACAAACTGATCATATTTTCATCTTTTCAACCTCCACATCTACCAAAACAAATATGGAATCTCAAGCAGTCAAAGTAGCTACAATTGTTTGTGTATAGCTTTTAGCAACTTTTTCTATTATTCATTTCCGCCAAGAATAACAGATATTACGTTGATGTATTATAATTTAAAAAATATTTAATTTTCTATTGCTATATCATGTAGGTGTGCACTTCTAAAAAAAATACCCTATATTCTTTTTTGATGTATCATGTACTGTCAAACACACCCTACTTAGTACTTACCCTTTGTTGCAGCACCTTCGGACACCTCCACTATAGTCCTTATACCAGATCACTAGTACTTTGTCATAAACACCAGGTCTATTATTATTTGCTTGATATTTGATGAGAATGGTACACAAATATTGGAAATTTGGACTTTTCTATTACACAATTTGCTCCCTACTCTCCTCTGCTAAATTAATATGGCAAAATAAATTTCACAATTTTACTGCAAACTATTTGAATGTCATAGAGATGACCTGCCCCTTTTTTCATACAATTCCAAACAATTTTGGAAAAAGTCAGAAAATATTGAGACGTGTCATAATTAATCAACTATCTATATACCAAAGGCCTATTCCCCTTTATAATCATATGGGAGGTAGCTAGCAAGGCATCCACCCACATTAACAATTAGCTTAATTTCATAATAAAAATAATCTATAGCAAATGGAGAAAGAAAAAATCTCATATATGTTCAAAAATACCAGTGACTTCACTAAATAAAAAATTATAATTACATTGTTTCTATTTTTTTCTATGATGATTGATGAAAATAATTTCCCAAGAATAACCTTTTCAATTTAAGAGCACACAAGAAAATGGTGGTTATGATAATTATCTGAAAAATAGTTATCAAATCTAATTCCTTTCTACATGACATACAGAGCTCTTTTTTCAATTCTGGTTTATATTCAATTTCATATATATGAAATATATACCTACGTAGCATTTAATTTATTCGCATATGGACTTCTCTGTACACAAACAGTACCAAGAGGTGTATGTACTCGTATTTAAGAAGGTTAACAAAAACAAAGACAAAAAAATTAATATTCATCTTATACTTCTCTTTGTCAAAAGTATTGATAATGTGAATAATGTTCAATCCTACAAGAGACCTTCAATCTGTGTACATATTACTCTTTAGTGAAACTCAAACTGGTGTTTTTTTCGAAATCCATTTCTATTACAACATTAATCAAGGTTTCCTCTTGTCTTCACGTTCCCACACGCATTTATCAAATAACCATAACCTCATGTACTGTGTAGGGAGTGAAAACCTACAACAGCTTGCACAGACAAAACGCCACAACAAAAATAACCTCGGTGCATCCTGTCACTTCATTGGCAAATCCTTTAATCAAAGACTTATCCAGGATGTTGTAATTTCGATATCTTCATTTCACCCTGACGACCAAAAGAAGAAGAATTCTTACTCTCATAGTTACTGACCTTTAAACTCTATTTTTGCAGAATTAATGCCAACGAAAACGACGCAATGCAATAAATATATTAATCTTCTATCAACACAGGTAGTTTCCCAAAATGTCGGAGAAGCTCCACCTTACACCTCTTGCAGACGACAAACCAACGGACCACACCTTAACATTTTTCGAAAGTAAAAACAGAAAAAAGCAGATAGTCTGTTGCAAATTGTGAGTGATAAAAAGTTTGTGAATTCCATGCATTATAAAAATGTATCTATATTAATTCGTTGGCTCTATCAAAGCAATGAACTTCTTTTATATTTAATTATGTCAGTGACACTGGAGGGAAAATCAAATTTGGAGGAATGATTTAAGTCTATAACACTTATGAGGTTTACCAAAAGTTCAAATATAGTCCTCCAAACAGAAGTAAGACTTATTTTTAATAACAGGCTTTCTCAAATGTTTCAATTAATGATTGCAAGCGTGGAAAAATACTCCCTCTTTTCTATTGATCATACATTTCGTCGAAACAATATATGTATGTTATATCGTCATTGTTGTTGAACGTATATGCTTAAATAAGTTTAATTAAACAATAGAAATATGTAACATTAAATGTTACTGAATAGAGTTCAGAGTATAAAACGTTGGACATCGCATTTCTGCCAAGGGAAAAGTTCCCCTCGCTGGGTCCATCTAGCGAGAATTGCAGCGAGGCAAGGTAGTGTCTGTAGTGAATCAGCTGGTGAAGTCTTGTCAGCAGTCAATAGAAGAGCTTACACTTTTATCACTTTTTATGTTGAGTGTTCGTTGAATAGTGCCTATACATGGGTTTGAAGTGGTAGATTATAATACAATAAGTAGTATATGCCTTGAAAAATATGAAATAAAGCTACAGTAAGGACATATTTCATGAGGTAAGTGATATTGGTTGAAGTCATCGGCGTCGTCTGCCTCTGGCGGGAAGCAGACGACGTTCGTAAACAAACCAAAGCATTGTACTTAGATGCGTTCGAAAAAGGAGAGGAAAAATACTGTTCAGTGACTTTTGATTAATGGCTTGTGTCTGACGTTATCTATATTTACTACCTAAAATAGACAACTATCCCCATGTGTACGTGGCACATGATGGACAAGCAAGTCACCAAATGCGTCAAAATATAACATTATCGTAAATATTGACGTATTACTATAATCCTTATTACTTTTTAATATTGAACGCAAGTATTCACAGAAACACCTGGCTGACTTAAATTTTGGAACATAATTCCGGGCTTGTTTTGAGTCGAAACAACAGTTTGTACATTCGTGTTCTACGTTGATGTTTGTTTACTTAGGTGCATGTGCGTGTGTTCATTTCCCCTCGTGCTGTAGGTGTCTTGATGTTTCTTGTAGTATAACAGCAGCAGACAGGAATTTCATTCCCCACTCTGATTTCTGTACACGACTTCCTCATTATTAACCTTTGACTATATACACATTAGAACGAAATGAAACCATGATCGTCCACATATGAATCAAATTAAAACTCAGCTTTGATGAAATATCTTCTCAAGAAAACGGAATCTATATATATCATCCTATCTCCTTTGCTTATTCGTGATATCTTTTTTAATTTTTATTCTGGCTCTCGTTTCCATTGATCTCCATGGTTACGCATTTGCAAAGGTGCCATGACAGTGCATTTGGCAGATTAATTTCTAGAAGAATAGGGAGTTTTTAAATTATTTGTCAAAAGCTAGATTATCACCTGGAGCCAGTGAAGCTGTCGAATACTTATAATGGTAAGATAATAATGAACAAGTTCTTCTATGTATGTGTGTGTATTCATATATACATACATAATGAAAAGAATACATCACCAGGCTCGGAAAAGGGACTTGGTGTATTCCCGAAGTTTCGAACCCTGGATGGGGCCAGTCTTCTGGATATGCATGGAAAAAAAGTGCGTCAATAATTTCTTGCAAGAAGTGATTGTATATATATATATATATATATATATATATATATATATATATATATATATATATATATATATATATAATGTGTGTGTGTTTGTATCTTTATATACACGACACATACTGGGTATATATATATATATATATATATATATATATATATATATATATATATATATATATATATTTATATTTATATATATTTACCTAGTTGTAATATACGGGAGGGGAGCTATGCTCGTGGTGACCCGCATCAAGTTTTATCTTAAAATCTTGTATAGTGTTTGCACATACTGTTTTGTTGTCTAATTTGTTCCATGTATTAATCGCTCTGTGTGGGAAACTGTTCCTTTTCAAGTTTTTTCTATAACTATCTTTTCCAGTTTTTTCCGTGTCCTCTCGTTTTACCGTTGTCCCACACTAACAGGTCATTCCTGTCTAAAACTTCCATTCCTTTCATTATTTCATTATATATTATATATGTATATATATATATATATATATATATATATATATATATATATCTGTGTGTGTGTGTGTGTGTGTAGTGTGTGTGTTTGTATCCTTATATACACATACTGGATATATATATATATATATATATATATATATATATATATATATATATATAGTGTGCATGTGTTTGTATCTTTATATACACATACTTTATATATATATATATATATATATATACATATATATATATGTGTGTGTGTGTGTGTGTGTGTGTGTGTATGTGTGCATGCATATATATAAATAAACGTGTGTACATATATATACAATATATATATATATATATATATATATGTATATATATATATATGTGTGTGTGTGTATGTATATATATATATATATATGTGTGTGTGTGTGTGTGTGTGTTTATGTATATATGTACCGTTTTCACAATTTTCCAACTCGAACGCAGTTGCTGGCTCAGTACATGATTCTCTTCCGTTCTTTTAGGAAGTCTGTTTCTGATGCAGTGGGGCGACTCCCGTCAATCAGTATTCGCGAGCAAGTCAGGGTCTAAAGGCATCACCCTTACTAATGACTCTACTCCTACTGAGGAATTCCGTCCTTCTCTCCCTGACCGCCAAAAGATTGCACCTCATCTTTCGACTGTTATCTTCAAGGATATTGTTCTTTATATATCCGTAACTGTGTCCCTACCCTCGTGAGGAAACCACATTGCATTAGGTTGTCTGGAACTTTTTTTTTTTTTTTTTTTTGTACAGTTGCCTTTGATAGGAGTGAACCAGTGTGCTCTTTCTTTTCCTCCGCTGGGAGGCTCTGGAAGTCTCTTTCCACGACCCCGACCACATCCACACAAAACCCGTTCATCTCCTCTCCCTTCTTAGCACCTTGTGGATGAAGGGTCATCCATACCCCTCCTGCCACACTGTTCTGAATGCAAGGAGACACAGCACAAACACAGTGGGGGCCCGACAGCAGGAATTGGATTACCCCCACCTCTTCATTGCAAGGCGACCCATATCCTCACCCACTATAAAAAAAAAAAAAAGAGAGAGGAAGGTAAAGAGACAAAAAGACCATCCCCTCAGCCTACACCATTCCTTCAGATTTTCTCTCTGTTCATTGTAATCTCCTTTACTTGCTCAACAAATATTCCTCTTGCATCTAATGTCCGCTTTACCTTGTCCGCCCACTTCGTTCTCGGTTATCCTTTCGAGAATAAGATATAGGGCACAACCTTGTTCTAACCGCTGTCTAGTTCTAGTTACAAAGAATGTAGAGGCAATTATGAAAGTTCATAATTGGGGTCACTCACAACTGGATGAATGGTCTGATGGCAGCCAGCTACATGTGGTATACGGTTCGGATGGGGTTCATTGAGATGAACTTAATCTGTCCGCGGTTCAAGAGGTTATGCACGGATGAATGAGGGCGACGAGAAGTTCCATCCGGCACTGAAGGAGTTTATGTGGAAGTGACTGGTCTAGATTGGACTGTGGAACATTGAGGAAGATTCTAGAATAGATTCCACAGTTAGAATGAGAAACAGAAAGGGAAGGTAACTGGTCGAGCACACGTATAAATAAAGCTGTGGTTTTCTGTACCCATTGTGGCATTACGTTTACTATTCTGGCGAACATCATAGATTTTTTTTCTTTAAATGAGAGGTAGACAAATGAGAAGCTGGGGAATGTGGAACCACTGGCAAGAGATGAGTAGGAGAGTGGTTGAAGGTTGATTAGGTAGAGTGGGAGTGATGATGTATACTTTGGAAGGTGGAAACAATGTAGGAGTGGGAGTGAGGGGAAGGGAGTAATGGAAGGACAAACACTACCCCCTCTACCATAGCCTATGGAACCGTCAAATTGATTTATTGATATGTCACTAATGGACTCTTGCATTAACGAGTACTCATATATTCGCGCGTACACACACAGGCACACACAGGCACACACACACACACGTGTACACACACATACACACACACGTACACACACATGCACACACATGTACACACACACATGCACACGTGCACACACATATGCACACGTACACACACATGCACAGGCACACACGTACACACACAAATGTACACACTCATGCACACACACACACGTACACACACGTACACACACACACACGCCAACCCCTTCCTTATGGTCATACATCCCACGGATTTCATTCTAACTGTCGTCAGCTGATTTTATTTAGGCGAGGGAAGGTCGCCGTGATGAGGGAGACTATTAAATCTTTCGTCATGGTGACGTCATGTCGTCGAACTCTCGGTAGGCGACTCGATTAAACTGGATGGTGATAATGAGGAGGGGGAGGAGCGTGTTAGGTGTCCAACGGGCGAGGATGATGTCTCAGCCTTGGTCTATTTGGCGTCCCATGGGCCAAGAGGTCACCAGTCTCTTTTAATTGGTGGGTCTTCTTAATGTTCGAGTCGTCCTGTCCTTCCACATATTGTATTTGCTTTTAATCTATCTATTTATTTATATGTATACATTGATCTATTTTTTATTATTTATTTATTCATTAATCTGTTCATTTATTTGTTCTTTAGAATCTGGTTATTTTGGGGTACATTCCTCTCCCCTTTGTGAGGCAAATGAATGCCTTTGTTTCTCTTGTGTATACGATGTTTCCAGTGTGTATGGCAGCAAATTACCCTTAACTGGGTAAATAGAAAACGATAAATAAAATGGGGGACGGGGTGAATAATGGAGGACAATTTTTTAGAATTATATTTCTTAAATAAAATTATATATCTAAGTTTACAAAATAATATATCCTAGTAAGACACACTGTTCTATTGTTTGTACATCACGATCGTGTATGATATATATATATATATATATATATATATATATATATGTGTGTGTGTGTGTGTGTGTGTGTGCGCGCGCGCGCGTGTGTGTGTGTGTGTGCGTGTGTGTGTACAGTATATACATTTAAAGTGTGTCACTGTATAACGGGTTTAATTGTTTTTTGATCTTGCAGATAAGCTCTGTTATCACTAGGTTCAAACTCAGTAATGTCGTGTTTGCAGCCTTTTAACACGGAGATATAATCTAACCATTTTTTTCTGGCTACCATTAGAGGCTTTAAACCTGAACGTATGAGCATAATGTTTTCTTTATTTACTTCAATGTTTACATTCTCGTCTGTCGACATGACGTCATTCATAGCCACGCCTCCTCAGTCGGATAAGAATATATCTTCTTTCAGTGTCATCAAATATGACTAAATCGATTTCACTAGAAGTAGTTCAATTATCTAGCGTAAAGGCACATATCATCTCTTAATTAACCCGTAATTGGCCAATCGCGCGCCCCTATATGTACACTGGATGCGCAGAAAGTTTGTCAATAATTTTTGGTTGATGGTGAGTGTAGCTGGGTGCAGTGCTGGTCTCTGATTGGTGGAGAGGAAATGAGGACACCCGTATATATTCCTAATTGAGTGTGTGTGTGTTTGTGAGTATATATCTAAAAATCTTGTATATATAGAATATATATTAAATACTCAACAATTGAAAACATATTTGCGTAATTTCTATAATTATGTCGTCGAACAGTTGCCCAAAGCAGTGGTTCCCAAAATGGGGTCCCCGGACCCCTTGGGGTCCCTGAGAAGGTCCTAGGGGGTCCGCGACACAATGGAAAAAAATTAACTCCAGAAAAAAAACTATATAATTATAAAAATATACAACACTGATTCTCTGTCATTATAGTGTCGGTGATATTGATATTTTGTTGTGCAAATCAGCCAGCACTTCTCTTTTACATTTTTATATCTGTCATAATATTTCATTTGTTTCTTTTTAATTACTATTTATATTCATTCAAGCTTTATTCTATGCTTACAGAAAGTGTGAACAGAAGATGGAAAAGTTTTTAAAACGAAAATCGACAAAATTTTGAAAATATTTTAAATGTTTATTTTTATACTTTCTTTGTGTAGGAATATACAAATAGTAAATTTACTGCATTATAATCATGTAATGGGTATCTTGGTATGGTAATAATAACTTTTGATTGGCTGGGGGTCCTCGGATGGGACTTAAATATCTGGGGGGTCCTTGGCATGGTAAAGTTTGGGAACCTATGGCCCAAGGGATCAGAATGAACGAAATGATCCTGAAATTTCTTGTCTTCTGGGCGATATTGTCATCCTACTATTCAATACCTGAAGTTGATTCTTTGCAGTCGAAACCTTGATTGAAATGAAAGATTTTGGGAATCTGGTTCCTCGCTTACTCAACTGAATCAAGACCCTTGATTGGTGAGAAAAGTTTAATATACGGGAAGAACATAGTAAATTTGAAAATGCTGTTGTGTTCAATTCAGTTTGCATACATAATGTATATATATATATATATATATATATATATATATATATATATATATATATATGTATTATAATTTTTATGACAGTCGCATTTAGGATTCGAACCCACTGCTTTCGGCCACCCGTAAGATTACCTTCACAGAGCCTTTACGGGTGGCCAAAAACAGTGGGTCCGAATTCTACATGCAGCTATCATAAAAATGATCAGATCAATGTCGCTGTCACTAGCGAATTTCTCACACACACACACACACACACACACACGGCTCGGTGGCGGATTGGTACTGCACTGGCCTCACAAGCCAGAGAACCGGGGTTCGATTCCCCGGTCGGGCGGAGATAAGTTGGGTTTGTCTCCTTTCACGTGTAGCCCCTGTTCACCTAGCAGCGAGTAGGTACGGGACGTTAGTCATGGAGTTGTGACCTTGCTGTCCCGGTGTGTGGTGTGTGAGTGGTCTCAGACCTACCCAGAGATCGGCTAATAAGGAGCTCTGAGCTCACTGCCGTAGGGTGGTGTCTGGCTGTCTCGACAGAGACTGCAGCAGATCCGAGGTGAATACACACACACACACACACACACACACACGCTAGGTAGATATATATATATATATATATATATATATATATATATATATGTATGTATGTATGTATAAATTGGAAGATCTGGAGTCTAGGATCCATATCGGGAGAGAAAAAATGTAAACAGACTCTATTTGAAGGGTCTATTGTGCCCGACGTTTCGATTCCCTTTCCAGGAATCGTCTTCAGGGTTATGATGGATACATGATGTGAAGACAGATCTGTATGGTGCGTGGTGTAGGTGGAAGAGAATATCAGGTTCCATGACTTGTACACAAAGGTGTACAATATGTCCACCGTCTCGGGTACTTTTCCTCTCCTCCTCCTCGCCCTTCCAAACTTTTTCTCCAGGTTCATGTTTTTATTACACTTTTATTGTATTATTTGTTTTTTGTTTCACTTTCATTACCTTTTTCTTTGTGTCACATTTTTGCTTATCAAGTTGTACACTTTTGTATCCTTTCCCAGTTACGCCATTGAACATGTATATTTGTGTTCACGTTATGTATCCATCATGACCATGAAGACGATTCTTGGACGCGAATCGAAACGTTGGGAACAATAAACCCTTCAAAATGAGTCTATTTACACTATTTTCTGGTAATATAGCTAGAAAAATGCGTATAGATATTTGTTCCTGTTAACTGTACACTTTAGCCTACCGATACCTGTTATTTTTCTTGGAAGTCGAGTGATGAAGAACGGGACGCGCGCTGCCTGCTTAGCTTACCCTACACACACACATATATATGAGAGAAATCCGTTAGTAACAGCGACATCAATCCGATCATTCTTATGACAATCGCATGCAGGATTCGAACCCACTACTATCGGCCTCTCGTAAGATTATCCTCACAGAGCTTTAGCTCACCATACCAACAGCCTCTTGAATAATTGTTTGTTGGTGTAGTACGCTAAGGCTCTATGAAGGTAATCTTACGGGTGGCCGATAACAGTGGGTTCGAATCCTTCATGCGACTGTCATAAAAATTATCATATATATATATATATATATATATATATATATATGTGTGTGTGTGTGTGTGTGTGTGTGTGTGTGTGTGTGTGTGTGTGTCTACTGGAAGTTTTGGGTTTGGAAATGTGGCAGGCAAGCGGGGGGGCCAAAATATTCTGATGTACGGGTGCCGAGGAAGAGGAAAGGTAGGGCGGAAGTGTATTCCCCGGTTGTGTTGACGAATTTTACTTACTTTGTCATGGTGAAGTCCCTGACGATTTAATTCAGCTCGTAGGCCTAAGGACCCCAGCGATGGCCAGTGACCCCAGGATTGATAGTACGCAGGGCAAAGGTGAAGGCTCCGGCCGTAGTTTGAGCTACCTGGTGCTCTATTTTTTTCATTTGATATTTTGTGTTAGGTACTTATTTTCTTATCTATTTATTTATATACTTATTTATTCGTCTATGTATTTATCTCTTTATTCATTTATACGTTTATTTATTTCGTTATCTTTTCATACATTTATTTATTTGTCTAGATCTGTACATATCTATTTGTTTATTTGAAAAATGACCGGAAAGACGTGATGAAGGGAGATGATAGTTAAAAGAAAGAAAGAAAAATAAAAGAAATGAGAAACAAACGAGTGCATAAGAAGGATAGCTAGATTAGGAGGAGAACGGAGAGATGGAAGGAGAGGGGAGGGGGGAGGGTAAGGTAGGGGAGAAGGATTACAAAGGCGGAACATGCCGACAGGAGACCTTTTGGTCCATATCAAGGTCGGATGAGAAAAATATAATAATGATAAATAGATAAATAAATGGATAAATAAATACAAATTATAATAAAGGAAATAATTAAAGAAGTGTTAGGTGAACAAGAGGAGGATAGGTCTGCAGTCTTGGAGAAGGGAGGAGGAGGAGGATGGGGGTTCTAGGGGAGGGAGGAGCAAGGAAGAGGAGAGGAAAAATGGATGTAGAATGGTAGGGGAAGGGAAGGATGAGGGGGAGGAAGAGGTGTAGGGAAATGGGGAGGAGGAGGAGGAGTGGGAAGAATGTGAGAAGGGGAATGACAACAGGAGAAAGGGGAGATGGAAGGAGAGAGGAGAGGTGGAAGTGTATGGTAGGGGGAGATAGATGTATGGGGCTGGTGGAGAGGAGGGGAGAGCCTATTGAGAAAATCGACGGAGCCTTGAGATAAGCCAGGAGAGGAAGAAGAGAAAAAGGGGAGAGGAGAGGGGGAGAGTGTTATCTTGTGTTGAAAATGCTGAGGGCAGAGAGTGCGGACAATCAGGGAGAATGACTACCGGATTTTAAATCTTATTGAAAACGCATACAAGCGGATCTTGGTGCGTACATAGTTGTGCTTTGTGTGTTTGTGTGTATTCATGTGTGTGTTTGTGTGTGTGTTGATAGAAAGAGAGAGAGAGAGTAGAGAGGAGAGAGAATTTGCTCGTCTAGTCGTTGCTGTATAGAGTATTCAAAACGCGTTCTCCCCCCCGAGACCATATATGGGGTAGCGCCTCCTTCTCCATTTCTCCATGGAAAGATGACTTCAGTTTTCCCATATATATTCAATAATTTATCTATTTATTTCATTCTTCTACTAATTTATTTGTTTGTTTCTTATTATCTACCTATTCGTTTTATATTCGTTCGTTCTTTCACTGAAATATTTATTAGTTTGATCGTTTGATTCTTTATTCATTCATCTGCTTCACTGAGATGACTTTTGACTTTAACGTGAATTCAAGCTTAAAATAGAAAAGAAATAATATATAAATTTACGCACCACTACGTTCATAGAACCTTGCACGTGCACACACAAACACACACACACACACACACACACACACACACACACACACACACACACACACACACACACACACACACACACACACACACACGCACGCAAGAAAACAAACGCAAATTCTAAGTCTACAAATATTTTTTTCTGCATCGACATGACGTCATGTGACGTCACACAGAAGACCCGCCCTTCAGCATGTGAACAGAGATTTGGTGGAGTAAAAATTTAGAGTTGAACTGTCAGTGTGGCACTTGCAAGAATAGAATGTAAACAGAGTGACATAGAGACGCGAAAGTATATTCTCGGGAAAAATGGGTAGATGCAATCGGGAAATAGGAAATGAATAGGAGAGGAAGACTTGTAAGAGGAGGGGGAGGAAGAGGGGGAAGGATGAGAAGGATGAAGGAAGAAGACCAGGGAGAAGGTGAGGAGGTAGAGGAAGATGAGGAGGAGGGGAAGGAGGAGGAGGATATCAGGGAATTTGAGAAGTAGGAAGAAGGGGAGAGGAGGAAGAGCAGGTGGAGGAGTAGGAGGAAGAGGAGGAAGGTAGCAGAGTAATGATGATGAGGAAGGCTCGGGTTCCGAATAGCGACTGTCATAACAGCGACTGTCAATAGAGCGACTTCACAATCGCGATTCTTTTAAAACAGCGACCACATGATAGCGATTGTATTATAAGAGCGACTGTCATAACAGCGACATTATCGCATCAGCAGTCCTCCAAATGTTGCTATCATTATTTTTTTATCATTGAAAGAAAATATATTATTAAAATAATTAAAAAAAATTACTTATACATCATTTCAGGTAACAATATTTTTTGCACATACTGTGTGAAAATGAAATGAAATTTATGAAACAAATTATCTAAATTGAAATTATACAACTTTCATATGTGGACTAAGGTAAATGGTGTTATCATTGCACAAAAAGTTGCCTAACATTGATAACATATTATAACAAGGAGTCTAGGGTTGGGTTGTTCAAAAACTAATTCTGGCGTTAGTTTATCTTGATGTTCATGATGCTTAATGTCAAGATAGATTTAACGCCAAGATAATGCAAAATTTTATTTTAAACAACCCAGTCCAGAAGTTCAACATCATTATGAGCATGCAGGAGGGGAGCGCATCGAATGTAGGATGGTTCGGCCACTGACGTTTCGGCCAGAACTCTGCAGGGTAGGACGTTTCGGCCAGTCCTCCAAATGTTGCTATTATTATTTACTTGTTATTGAAAGAAAATATATTATCAAAAGAATTAAGAAATATATATATATATATATATATATATATATATATATATATATATATATATATATCATTTCAAGTGACAATATTTTTTGAACATGCTATGTGAAAACGAAATTAAATTTGTGAAACAAATTATCTGAATTGAAATTATACAGTGCACCAAATTATCTAAATTAAAATCATACAACTTTCATGTGTGGACTAAGGTAAATGGTGTTATTGTTGCACAAAAAGTTGCCCAACATTGATAACATATTATAACAAGGAGTCTAGGGTTGGGTTGTTCAAAAACTAATTCTGGCGTTAGTTTATCTTGATGTTTATGATGCTTAATGTCAAGATAGATTTAACGCCAAGACAATGTAAAAAAAAAAAAAATTGAACAACCCAGCCCAGAAGTTCAACATCATTAGTGATTTAGTGAGCATGCAGGAGGGGAGCGCATCGAATGTAGGATGTTTCGGCCACTGACGTTTCGGCCACTGACGTTTCGGCCAGAACTCTGCAGGGTAGGACGTTTCGGCCAGTCCTCCAAATGTTGCTATAATTATTTACTTATTATTGAAAAAAATGTATTATTAAAAGAATTAAAGAAATATATATCATTTCAAGTGACAATATTTTTGCACATACTGTGTGAAAACGAAATTAATTTTATGAAACAAATTATCTAAATTGAAATTATACAGTGCACCAAATTATCTAAATTAAAATTATACAGTTTTCATGTGTGGACTAAGGTAAATGGTGTTATTGTTGCACAAAAAGTTGTCTAACATTGATAACATATCATAACAAGGAGTCTAGGGTTGGGTTGTTCAAAAACTAATTCTGGCGTTAGTTTATCTTGATGTTAAAAGTCATGGTAACGCTCTGTGTTACCATGATGTTTAATGTTAAGATAGATTTAACGCCAAGATAGTGCAAAAAAAAAAAAAATTGAACAACCCAGTCCAGAAGTTCAACATCATTATGAGCATGCAGGAGGGGAGCGCATCGGATGTAGGATGTTTCGGCCACAAACGTTTCGGCAACTGACGTTTCGGCCAGAACTCTGCATGGTACGACGTTTCGGCCAATCCTAAATGTTGCTATTATTATTTACTTATTATTGAAAGAAAAATATTATTAAAAGAATTAAAAAAACCGACGTAGGACGTTTCGGCCAGTCCTCCAAATGTTATTATTATTTACTTATTATTGAAAGAAAATATATTATTAAAAGAATTAAAGAAATATCATTTCAAGTGACAATATTTTTTGCACATACTGTGTGAAAACGAAATTGAATTTATGAAACAAATTATCTAAATTGAAATTATACAGTGCACCAAATTATCTAAATTAAAATTATACAGCTTTCATGTGTGGACTAAGGTAAATGGTGTTATTGTTACACAAAAAGTTGCCTAACATTGATAACATATCATACAAAGGAGTCTAGGGTTGGGTTGTTCAAAAACTAATTCTGGCGTTAGTTTATCTTGATGTTAAAAGTCATGGTAACGCTCTGTGTTACCATGATGTTTAATGTCAAGATAGATTCAACGCCAAGATAGTGCAAAAAATTATTTTGAACAACCCAGTCCAGAAGTTCAACATCATTATGAGCATGCAGGAGGGGAGCGCATCGAATATAGGATGTTTCGGCCACAGACGTTTCAGCAACTGACGTTTCGGCAAGAACTCTGCAGGGTACGACGTTTCGGCCAATCCTAAATGTTGCTATTATTATTTACTTATTATTGAAAGAAAAATATTATTAAAAGAATTAAAAAACCGACGACTGAGCAACCGACCAGTAAATTCACTTCAGTGAACTTATCTCACGAAGTGAACACAAACATGTAAACACAAACAAATAAATATGAGCGATAGAAACATAAGTCTGCGACCTTTTGAGCATATTTCATTCTGAACCTATCTAACAAAGTAAACACAACTGAACGCGTAAATACAAACACGAAAACACAAGCAATTGAAACATAAGTCTGCGACCATTCTGACCGGTCGATAGTAAAGTCGCTATTATTACAGTCGCTGTTATAATGCGGTCGCCATTAGGACAGTCGCCGTTTTGAAAGTCGCTCACCTGATTGCGTCGCCCTTATGAAGTCGCTATTATGACTGTCGCTGTTTTGACAGTCGCTATCCGGCCCGGATCCCGATGAGGAAGAGGAGGAAGGTAGGGGAGGAATGAGGAGGAAGAGGAAGAGAAGGAGGATAGAGGAGGAGGAGGAGGATAAAGAAGAGGAAGAGGAGGAAAATATGAGAGTAATGATGGTGTGGATGTGGATGAAGAGAAGGAGGATAAAGAAGAGGATAAAGAAGAGGAGGAAAGAGGACTTCCTATGGTCGAACGAAATTCCTTACCGAAAGAAAAGAGGAGTAAACTGTCCTTCCTCTGGTAACAACTTAGTTAATTTCATCTAGATTAACGCGAAGGGTAGTTAACCGGAATTAGTTTGGTGGCGCAGTTAACTCAATGTTAAACTAGAAAATGCATTTAACCTGGCTCATCTAATTTAAATTGTCTGGTGCGACCAAGTTAGGGACATGGGAAAGTTAACTTAGTTTGCAGACTGGATATGGAGTTAGACAACGGGGGTCCCGAACCCTCGGGGCTTCCTTCAGAACGGGGGCCAATCCCCTTAGGCGAGGAGTAATAAAATCATATGACGACATAGAAACATCTGAACAGTGCGCACAGCAATAACGCTTGTGTTTATATGCATATGGATATAATATATATGAGAGAAATTCGCTAGTAACAGCGACATCAATCTGATAATTTTTATGACAGTTGCATGTAGGATTCGAACCCACTGCTTTCGGTCACATGTAAGATTACCTTCACAGAGCCTTAACCCACCACACCAAAGAGACTGTAATAGCCTAGTAACAAATCCCTTTCACACTTGTGTAAAACAGGAACTGGGGTCGCAGATTAGTGATCTTTCCTATCCTAGGGAATCAGTTCGAT